>NW_026623532.1:522027-739785 GCF_030028575.1 Malurus melanocephalus
AAAAAAAAAAAAAAAAAGGGAGAACTGTAGAGTACAGAAAAGGAAAGGAAGTCTATGACAGCTCACAGGAGGTTGGTTTTTTGATCACTCATGAGCCCTGCATGCATGTTTTGTCTGTATAGTAGAGCCTGTATCATCATCCAAGCAYCAAGCAAACTCCCACAACTCACCTGTAGAGCCACCAAGTAACTTGGCTTAGGAAATGCTTCATATCAAGCAAATAAAACAAAAGARAAATACCTTTTTTGGCATAGCACACCAATGCACTTACATGTCTCGCCTGAAGCCAGAATGTCAAGCAAGACTGTAGTAGGCAACCTCTTAGATTACCTTGTTTTGAAATTTGGTTTCCTGAAAAGGGTCTGTGGTGCTCTGAAAGGGGCAGAAATTACAAGCAACTTCATTGTAAATTTGCTAAAAACCATCTGACACAACTGTCAGCTGCCCACAGATCAAAAGGATGAGCAGTCAATTCAGCTGGCTGAGGATTTTACTGACTTTTGCATGACTTTTTCCGACAGCAAGTAGGACAGTCCTTATGTTCGGAAGAGGTGAAGGTTGTTATGTTTCTTTGTTTCATGTGGAAGAGCCTGAAGCATATCCAGTGATACTGCATTTTGCTTACCTCTGTACTCTGAATATACCTCTTGGGACCATGAGGTTCATGCTGAGAAAAGAAAAACAGCAGAAGAAAGAAGCTTCTGAACCCACATCAAAATATTTGAAAAACCTGATTGGGAGGGAAAGAGCACAAGAACTCGCAGTGCAGCTTTCTTGTCAGAAGATGTTCAGAAAAAGGTAGATCTGGYAAATTAATGTTACTGGGATGATAAAATTCATATCAAACTGGGAAGGAAAGGGAAATAGCCCAGTAGCAAAATCTGGGAATGGAAAAAGATGTTAAGAGTTCTTCACTGCAGCACTTTGCCTTCTTGTAATGTTTTGCCCACGTCTCCACGAGCTGGTGTTTTTTGATGTGTGTCCTCTCTATGTCAGTTCACAGTGGGCTGTAAGGCAGCATGCAGAGCAGAGCAAACTATCGAGCTCACGTACAGACTGGAAGAAGGCAARGATTTGGACTCCAGGGACTGACACAGCAAGTGTAAAAGGTGCCCTGGCTTTTACCCACTGGCACCCTGAGGCTGTTTGTAGCTCAAAAACTTTGAACCTAAAAGCAATTTCATCTGCATTTCAGGAATGCCTGCGCTATTGATCTGCCCAACTTGAAAGCACCAACWAGGCTGCTCAGCTATTCATGCCAGCTGCTGAAAGACACATTTGCCAAAACAATAAGGTAGAATCTAAAATTGGTCCTGTTTCAGAGGAGAAAGCAACAGCAACAACCCACCAACACTAAAAGGCAATCTGRAGAGAGAAAGCAGTGCTCCAAACCCAACACTCAACCATCACGGTTGTAGTTAAACCATATTTGCATCCAATATCTGCATCAGGCTCAGAACTCTATCTTTTCTTCTTTCTGTATTTTTTTTTTCTTTCTACTTTTCTTCTTTTTTTCTTTTTTTTTTTTTTTTTTTTTTTTTTTTCTTTTTTATCCCTCATTTTTTTTCCTCTTCCCCCTTTCCTTTTTCAAAATCCTGGACAATAACAAGCATCTAAAAGCAATTCCAGCTGCACAACCTCTCTCGACCTGTCTAACCTTTGCCAACCTGTCAGCCCCAGCAGGCTGCATAGGCAGTGATAAGCAAACCATCCTTCCCTCAMTCTCCACCAGCAACCTGTTTCCCAGACTTGTATGCACCAGGAAGGTCTGCTGGGAGACGTGTTACTTGTGAACTATAACCAACAAACCACACCACCACTGTCATATTGAACCCGAGCTCCTGCCTGAAACACTGCTGGCCTAAATATTTAGTACTTGTTAGCACAGGTGGCAGCTCTTATCATGCTCTTATCATGGAAGGAGGAAGAAAATCCAAAATAAAGGTTCTGATGTGGGAGATTCACTCCACATCTGGCACGGGGTGGCAAAGAGTCACAGTCAGCAGAACTTAGACACCTTAGCAATTATGTGGGTGGCTGGAAAAATCCCATCATCTCCTTGTGCAAGCAGTGATGGATTGGTGATTAGACAGRTAATTCAGCAGGGGGATAGAGCACTGGTTGAACCTGCTCTGTTAAGCAGGAAGTTTCAGCTGCTTCTCTGCRTATTACCTCTCTCTGCAGGTTGCCACAGAATGGTGCCCTAAATTCTGGCAAAGCTATACCTAAGTGAAGAAAAAACTTGAGATTTTTGTCCAACTCTTAATTCCTCAAACAGGCCCCCAGATGGAATGCTGCAGTTTGGCTYTTCAAGGAGTGAGGCTGGCTGCGATGTTCACCAGGCACCCCCTGCAGCCCAAGCCCTACAGCATACCTGCAAGCCCTGCAATCTGTTTGCTAGGTCTTTTACAACAGTGTTGCAGAGAGATGAAAGACCTTGTCAAAAATTAACTTCTTTTTTTTTTTTTTTTCAGGAATGAGCTAGTCCCGTCCATCAAGAAATATTGAACAATTTTGATAATCAGCAACAAAGGGCATTTAAAATCCCATTGCAGTTTCAAGTGTTTTAGCATTTGGAAGCTCAGTGTATTCCTCCCAAGGTTTGCAGGTGCAGAATTAACCAAAATACATCATCTCTCTTGCAGACAGCATCATTTCTGATATCTTCAGAGATAACCGCATGGATCAGGAGGATTATTGTGGCATTAGCTGCTCTGATTACATTCCCCACAGTTTAATAACAAGAGCAGGGAGACTATAGGTGTATCAACAGACTTTTGGATTTGTGAGCAAAAAAAAGTTGGGGGTTATTAGCAGAATGTGAGAAAAGAAAAGGTCACACACTCAAATGTGCCACTTAGGATAGAGCTGACATTCTGTGGGGCAAGAGAAATGATTTCTCAGTATAAYATCATGAGTTTTCTGATAAGAAGCAACAGGGACTTTGTTAGCAAAGCTGTAGATCCATCTTGTCACATCCAGAGGGCTTTGGCTGTGAGCTTAACCCATAAAAAAGAAGGCAACCACATTTTGTAACACCTGCCTTTTAAAGATAGCAGCTACAGTATGTGGGCTCTTCATATACCTGTTTATGTGCTGGTTTTAGCTGGGGCAGACACTTAGCTACCACAGGGCTAAGTTTTGGATTTGTGCTTTCAAAAACAGCATTCATAATGCRGCAGTGTTTTAGTAACTTCTGAGCAGGGCTTACAGAACGGTCAGGGCACTTTCTGCTTCTCACATTGCCCCACCAGCAAGGCAGGTTGAGGGTTCTTAGGTAGCTGGAAGGSAGCACAGCTGGGAAGGAAACCCCAACTGACCAAAGGACCCCTTAACCTGTGGCAGAATTCCAGTATACAAAGGCGGGGGGGGGGCGGGGAGAAGAAGGGATGCAGTGGGGACATTCAGAGTGATGGCATTTCTCTTCCCAAATCACTGTTACAGATGACAGAAACCTGCCCCTGCCATGAGAAATGGTGGAGAAACCTGCCCCTGCCATGAGAAATGGTGCATGAGTTCCTTGCTTTGCCTGCATGTGCATCTTTTGCTTTTACACACTGGTCTTTATCCCAAATGACGAATTTCCCCAGTTTTACCCATCAGATTCTCTCCCCCATCCCACCATGTTTGGAGTGAGGGGCTGTGTGCTGCTTAGACATCAGCTGAGGTTAAACAAAGCATAACTGYACTAACACCTGGATTTTTTAATCATTGAGAAGAACCTTACTTTCATTGGATATAAAAAGCTAGAAAAAAGTGGTCTCAGCAAAATGGTGGCTGTTAACAGCACTGCTGTGGCTTCTGTCTAATGTTTTCGCCAAGGTGGTAGCCTGCCCTCTCCACAGAAAGTTTTTGGTTGGTACTTCATGGAGAAAAGCAGAGAGGTAGCTGGAGAACCTTATAGCTGACATTACAAGCTACTAATGAGACTAAACATGCTTTTTCCCAGGCACATTTACCAAAGATAATATAGAATAAGTTTACAATTCTATTGTTCCAGCTCGATGTGCTTGTTAAAGTGCAGAAGACAAYCTGTAGTTGCTTATTTTGTATCTAAGCAACTGTCAGACTCTATCTCTACTGATAAGGAAGCRTATAATTATATGCTGCTACTTTAATTAGCAGCAGATGCCTATGTTTATGAAATAAAATGTAAGCTTTTTCTTAAGTGCAAAGCCTTGCTTATATGCAAGTTGCAAGAGCCCTCTTGCAGGCTTCTGAGGGCTTTGTTTGGCCGTGTGAGCTTGCTTGGTGCAGGGCACGGGGCARGCACAGTCGGTCGCTTTGGACCACTGGCTTGGAGCCCAGCCATCCTGAACACCCACTTGGGAGAGCAGGGAAAAGATAAATCAGTGTCTAATGTGCCTTTTTGACACTCCCAGTGCTGGCATGAAGCAAGTTCTTGTCCCTGATTCAAAGACCAAGAACCAAGAATGCACAGCTTGCTTTGGGCTACCTACTGCAGTGCCCTACAGRCTGCTTTCTGCAGGATGTGGCTGCAGAGCAACCAACACAGGGAAAGAATCCTTAACGTGAATKTCTGATCTCATCGAGGTGCTTCAGCAGCACACAGTGATGCAATGCAGCATTTTTCTTCAGAAGGAATAACAACAGGGGCCACTGCTGAGGGTCCTTCTTTGCGTGTAAGAGGAGAAAAGTACCAACGTAACAAAAGAAAATCCAGAAAACATGCACAAATGGAGAATATAGATGAGAATAACCTTGTCCAGGATAGAAAATACTTGTTAGACGAATCTCTAATTTCCATTATTCATTATTTTTATCCTTGTTTCCATGGAAACAGCACTTGTGCGATGATGCTGTCCTGAAAAGGAGTGAGTGGATGCACACATATATATGTACCTCTCCGTATTCTTCTCCTGGCCTCCAGCAACTTTGAACAAATCTGCCAGTAAAGCTGAGGTTCTGAGGACAGTTAGTTAGAAGGAGTTTTGAAAGCATTCAGGTAAGGCAGAAGTAATCCTGTAAGTYTTTGAGCCAAAGGAATCTCATTAGATAACAGATAGTTTGCATGAGAGAAGAACAAGGCCACCCCTGTAACTGCTGCATCTGCCAAAGGTGCTTCAGTAGATTCAACACCGTCACACACTGCTGGCCACAAGGCACAGATCCATGGGAAATCTTTTCTTGAGTTTGGAAGTCAAGGGYCCTGTTTAGAAACTGTTAAGATGCAGGACATCTTGTCTGAGGGTTTAGGAGGTCAACAGRATAAGTAACATCTGTCTTTTCTGTTTGCCCATCCCTTGGGGTGCCTTGCTCTGTCACTAGAACCAAAGAAAATGAAGCAAGCAACCACATTTGGCCCATCACATTTGGCCCATCTCTTCATTCCTTCAAAACAAGCTACCATGATGCCTCTCACAGCCTCRTGCACAAGAAAATGGACAGGTCAGATCATCAAGTAAATTAAGGGGAAAACCTGAGCAYCCCTAAGTACATTCATCGTATCAGGAAGGTATGAAATCCTTTAGCATACCTTTATATTCACAATTTTTGTGCCCCTCTGTCACAGCTGGTAATCCAGTTACAAGGACTAAGTTACACAAGACTGCACCCTMGTAGGCTGCAAGAGCACGCAAGTGCATAACCCATACCTTTGTCTTCTTTTCCTACACTTCCCAATCTTTAATCTGCTCTCTGTGAGCACTGCCAGCCATTTCTCTGCTCGCTGCAGTAGATACTGTCAGCAGAGACACATACCAGATGCTTTCCCATAGAGCCCAGTTTTGCTCTTGCCTTTACACTGCGACTGTCAACCAGAAGTCAAGGTCATACCAATTGCAAATTTCTGTTTGTGTTTGGTCTTCCCCACRCACAGTGTTAATTTGCAGTATGCAAAGCAAAGCTGCCATGACAGGTATCATTCAGAGCACATATGAAGGCAGAAGGATCTGCTTGAAGAAGACACCTGCAAGCTGGAACATTTGCATTTATTCTAAAGCTTTAGGGACTAGTTTAYGGTATAAGTTATTTGTGACAAAGCCCCATCAGCCTCATCTTGAACATGCTTTAAGAAATCATCCATGCTTAAGACTAGCTGTAGAAAATCACTGTGACCTGTATTAATCAGCATTCTAGGAGATGAAAACTCTATTTACWCCTGCAGTCATTTTCAAAGTGACCTGTATGACTGTTGAGTGCTATTTGAGGATTATCCTCTTCATAACAGGGGCTTTATAACTTCTGCTATACACGAACAACTTCAGTAACCTGTGTGCAGGTAATGTTCAGTAACAGAGAAAATCGAATCGAAAGCACATTTGAATGTGCTTCAAATGCCTGCCCATTTTCTAAGCCATGTAATATGAACATTATTGCAGCTGTGCAGGAAGCAGACAACCTCACACACCCCAAAGGACAACAMGCGCAACTCAAGGGAAGTACACCAAGGCACAAGAAGTTTCTATGTGTATTATCCCAAACTTCCAGCCCATCCCCTCACACTCCTCTCCACAGTGAATGAGAGGCTACACAAAATGCAGCCAACATGAAGCAACAGGAGGTAAATAATYATCCCAGATAAATTCTCCCTAGGCATAAACTCTACTATAACCAGTCTATTAGAGCGTGTATCATATTCAAGGCCCTACTGTCAACTCTACAGTACAATTTCAGTAATCATGTTTAGGACACTTTTCCTTACCCAACAGCCTAAACAGCTGTCCAAAATGGTGGCCCTCATTCAGATGGGATGAGGAAGATTCCCATGTATACTATTACCTCTTCTTCAGAGATTCAGAGAAATGTTTTATACTAGCAAGGTCATTAACTGATAGTGTAGGTCATTGCTATCAGTATTTCACACAGCCTACTGCCCTTCTGTCCCCTAATCAAAAAATAAAAGGCACAAGATGTTATTTCATAGAAAATTGGGGTAATGGTGGAGGGGCTCCTTTGTTAAGCCCCACTGACAAACCTGTGGTGAAATGCCATATGCTTAACATAGCCAAAGTGTGTGTGTGGGGGGGGAGAGGATATCAAAATCCAGAAAGCATTCTTCTTCTAGAGACTTACAGATAGCATTTCAATTACTAAAATATTTTCAGAACAGTCTCTTTCTGTAACACAGCAAAACTTTCTCTCCAATCAGCTTGCATCAATTGTGTCTTGAGTCTTAACGATGCAGCTCGAAATTTTCCACACAAAACTGATGATGCTGGTGAGATGCGGAGATTTAGCAGCAGTGCAGTGTGTGGTGGATAATCAAAATTTACTTTATGCCTTTCCATATAATGCCATCTAGCGCTAAGGAACTGCCAGGCACACTTCATTAGGTATTCCTTCTACATCTGGGGATTGGAAGCGCCCTGAGAAGTTTTGTTTACTTCAAAACAACAAGAAAAAGTGTTTCAGTATGGCCATATGACAACACTAAAAAACAGCGAGACACCAGTGATATTTTTTAAATGTGGATCTACATCTGTTTCTGTGATAGATCACATATTCCTTTCCTGCTTATGGAAATTAATACTTGCTGGAAACCACTGGCTAATGAAAAATTTACTAATAGAATATGAAATGCTACTTCTCTAATGAAATGTAACCAGTCACTGTAAGAAGCTGATTAGAGAAAAAAAAAAAAACAGCTTTTTTAAATAAGAAACTCCTTTTTCTTTGAGACAGTCCTGTCTACCACCAGGTGTTAGGCTGTTGCACCTTGCCCTGCTGTTTTCCCTTTCCTTTACAGGCTGCAGGTTCACATCACCCCTTTCTGACTCTAGCACTGGAGACTGGCACATAAGCACCTATCTTGATTCCTCTACTCAGATTGATCATCCCATGGATGATCCTACTCATTTCTAAGACATAAATCCTCATTACAGCCAGCCTGGGCCAACACTGTCAAATGCACATGATCTGCTGCAACTTTTCTGCCTTCCCTTCTAAAGACCTTCTCTGCCCATCATCAACCCCCAGCTTTTAAAGCCAGATCTTAAGGCCCACTGGAAAAAATTAGTTTTCTTCACCTTTAAATTTCTTTTCTGAACTCTCTCTCCTTGCCCGTACAGCTAAAGCTCCTTTTTCCTTTCCCTTTACCACTACTGATTTTTCTTCGCTTCAGTTAATACTTCAGTCCTTTCAGCTTGAATTCTGCTTCCCTTGCATCACCTAAAATGTTATAATTCATGCTGCCAGAGTCTTGGGACCTTTCTTCCATGCTACCTCTTCCTAAACTAATTTGATTTACCTCCTGTTTCCTCAACCATCAGCTGTCCCTCCCTCAGCTTTCCTTCCATTTTCTCCTGGCCCCTTCTCTCTGACCACTTGGACATCATCCCTAAGTGTTTTTCATCTCCCTGGTGCAACATCTGCTGTTAGTGTTGTAGCTGCCCCACAATGTCAGAGCTTTTACTGCCAACACGCTTTTCTCCTGTCGGCAGCACAGGACCCTTTTTTCTTCTTCCTCACCCCCTCTCAGAAGGTTCATGGTAACATGCAACCTCCACTTTGGTCCACTGTCACCTCATTGCTGCAGCTCTTTAAACCTAATCAGTTAATTTTGCATGGCTCCAGGTAAGCAGATTATCTTATCAAGCTACATAAATAACACTGGATATATGCAGAAAGAGACTGTCCAAGTATGCAAACCAGAAGTCAAAAATTCCCAAAAGCTACATAGCTCCAGGAGGCCACTAAAGCAGTTTAGGATGACCTGAAGTCTCACCTATCTTTTCACCTTTGCAGCACAGTGCTCCGAGCTCAGTGTGCATCTGGTCAGGATGGTGGATGTGGGCAGCTGATGTAACTGTCCCCGCATTTGGCTGGTTTTACAGTTCAGGCTCCAGGTCATCAACCAAGGAGCACTCGTGATATCTACATGTAGTTAAATTTAATGATGCTTAATTAAAAAGCAATTTGCCTGTCCTTCCACCAACATAAACTTCAAATCTCTTTTTGCGTATATTCGCACAAAAAAGATCTGTTGGTTACACGGTTTCAGTCTGCCCTCTGCTGCAGGCTCACAGGCAGCTCCGTGATGCTGCTGCACGGCTCAGTGCTGCTCATCTTCTAAGAGCACAACATGGACTGCTTCTGTCTTGCAACTCAGAGATTGCAGATGTGTGTAGGTGTGTATGTGTGCATATATGTATACACAAACGTATATTCAACTCAGGAAAAGTTTAAACTAGAAAAAAGTAAGAGGTGCCACCAGGTGTGACAGTGGGGAGACGTAAAAACCTTTAGGAAATAGAGAGCAGAGAAACAAGAGCTGGGTAAGTGCACCGTCAGGCAGACAGCACTGCAGTGAACTCCACACGTGTAAGATAGCTGGTATATACACCTCGGCCTCCCACCTCTCATGCCATCTACACTCTCAGTGGCACACACCGAAAAGCAGGCAGACCGATGGCAAATCTCAGTTGGAGAAAATAACCTGTAAATGTTGYACCAGCCAAAACACAGGGCAGCTATCTACCTCAGGCGGCCTCTCTGTTCCAGTGGAAGTTTTCATTAGCAAAACCTGGACACTCTAATTTGCACACCATGAGCAAGTCCTCCTGTCCTCTGCTTTGGCCCCAGRGCTGTAGATGACAGAGGATCCCACTGCTGACATGGAAGCCAGAAGGGTCTCCCACTGCTAGCAGTATGCCTGAGGTAGAGCAGGAGAAGGTAGAGCTCAGCCATAGCACAGGAAGCCCTTTGCCCCCATATTGCTTGTGTAACAGCCCAGCGCTTTGTGCCCGGATCACAACGCTAAGGCATCCCTCCCGCTAAGGCATCCTTCCCGAGTGAGCCCAGGCCAGGCTGTCATGGGACAGATCTTACTTGAGATCAAAGGTTATTTCAGGTCAGAGGACAGAAGCTACTTGTTGTCAAAGATTACTTTCTAAGGCAGATTTCCAGAATGTGACTAGTCCAGCCTCTGTCATAGGACAGCAGCTCTCTGAGATCACAGGTTACATGAGGCCAGAACGCAGAGGTTATGCTGGGTCAAAAGTCYTTTCAGGAGAAAGGTTACTCAAGGTAAAAGGTTATGTGAGGTTACAGGGCCAGGGTCAATTTATTTCAAATGTTACTCAAGGCCAGTGGGCAGAGGGTATGTGAGGTCAAAGGTTACTTCCAGCCAAAGGTTAAATGAGGTGACAAGTCCCTCAAGGTCAAGAGCTAATTGAGGACACAAGACAGAGGATCCTCAAGGTCAAAGRTTATTTAAGGTCCAAGGACAGAAGCTCTTCAATGGCAAAAGTTCCTCAGTCACAGAACAAAGGTTACTCTAGGATAAAGGTTACTTCAGGTCACAGGACACATTACTCTAGGTGAAAGGTCCCTTGAGGTCAAATCTGATTTTGGTGTAAACCTCACCACTGCCCACACTGATGCCAGAGCCAAGTCTTCGGCATTTTTTGTCACCTGGATGCTGGCAGTTGTCACGTGCATGTGTCCCATGAGTAGGGTCTGAGACCAGCGGGACTGCTAGGCCCMTAGCCATGTGCTGGCTCACATGAGCCTCCAAGGAAGGGGGCTGCAGGCAAGCTGCCCACTGGGAATGGCCCTTCCACTGCCCTGCCTTCCCAACAACACACTGCACGTGGCTGGAGAAAGCASCGTTGGGAACAGGCTACCTTCACACCAGCAAACACTCCAGCAGCTTACCAGCACCAAGAACAGCACTCCAGCACCCAGGAGTGCTTCAACTTGGAAGTGCAGAAGCAGACAGGCATTGCCATGCAGAACTGATGAATGGATTAAAGGGGAAAGGACCAAAGAGACCAACAGCAGTAATTTGTGGTGAAGCTTCAGTGCTGGTTTTGCAATGGCAGTTGCCTTTTCCTTTTCATGCTTGATAGTAAACACTTCTTTTTCACAACCTGATCAGTAAAATTGGTAGCCTTCTCACAAGGCTTTAGAAACACTAAAAAAAGAAAAACAAGGAAAAAAAGAGCACAATACAAAAACTGAGATACAGTTGCTAGCACCAGGGACTATTATACTCAATTAGGGGAATTAGATGCAAGAATAAAATCATTACTTGAAATTAAGAGTAACTGTATGCTTGCCAGTAAAAGTTACTAGAGTTCCAAACTTGAGTCCAAATCAGAAACATCTCAACTTTATACTCAAGTTTTTCACTATCAGAATACAGAACTGTAAGGAAAAGTACTTAGAACAGTGCAAGGAAAAAAAATCAGTAATTTTTCTTTTAATGTAGCACTATCTAGCTATCATGAAAAAAAGGAAGTAATTTCTCATAAAAAGGAAACAGTGATCATTTCAAATGTTTCAAAAAGTACACCTGAAAAGTTAGCATATTGAGTAATGTCAGCTGAAAGCAACAAGAACCCCAAATCCTTCCCCATAAACAATACAAAAAAAGCAATTTTGTGTGTTGCTCTGCTATAATAGCTCATCTTTTCAAGCACTGAGCCTTCCCAAAGTTTCTTTTAAACTATACATAGTGTACTCTCAAAAATTCAGGCAGCTTCACTCAATAGAATAAAACCAAAACTCAAACCAAAACAGACTGCTCAGCTTAGTCTGTTTTAATGTTCTGCCAGGATAAATACATGCCAGAAAACAGCTTCTGAGATGCAAGTAATTTCAGAACTAAACATATTTTAGTAACAAGCAAGCACATCTCTCGGCTACTGCAGAGAAAAAAATAAACCTCTTTTCTAAAGAATTTTCTTGTGATTTTCAGCTACCTGACAACAGATGAGGTTGTTTCATTATGTGAMGGTTCAAATATTGCCTCAGTGTACTTTGAAATAACAAAGGGCTCTATTCAATCTAATTCAAACCAAATCCCACACATCAGCCCTAAGAGTACTCAGAACAATGGGACAACAGTCAAAGAACCATCATTAGCTGGCAGTGTCAAACTAGTGGTCAGGAAAGAAGACATGTTTTCTACATGGGCTGAAACTACATTAAATTAAAAAGAAAAAAAAACCGAGGAAATACCTACTAGTCCTGCAACAGTTTGGTATTTCACTGATGATCTGCGATTAGTTTGCTTCTTAAGATTTGCTTTTCTCACTAATTGCATTGAAAGCTTTTACACAAGATTAAATAAATGCTTAATCTCAAAGCTCTCAAAAGACATGAGTGTAAACTTTTCCCTCCATACAGCAACTGAAACAAAAATGGTATAACAAAGACTTTTCCTAAAAAAAATAAATTAAAAAAAAAAAATTAAAAAAGAGATTGACTCCTTGGAGTGCCCATGGGGACAATTTATCTGCTTTTATTAGCTGCCCTTACAACTTCTTTTCTTGCTGCCCATGCTTTGATACCCACGCTGCAGGGAGTCTTGTGAAACTTAGCCTAATATGAGTTCATAAAAACAAACTTYTAAAGTTTTCTTTAATCCAAGTGAAGGCACAACCTTAACCATTTCTTTCTCATATATTCARAGGGAAATGCACCCCATCAGCTTTGGAAATAAACACAATTACTRGGATCTGAACATGGCTATTATTATAGAGCAGTTGTAGATGATATGCCTTCACCACAGCACAAACATTCTTGGGGGCCCATAACTTGTTTCCATCCTTTCCAAAACAACATTTGTCTGAACCCAAAGGACTCAAGAGAAACACCATGAAATCAGGTTTTCTAACTGATTTTTTTAATAAACTATAGAAGAACAAGGTAACATTTCAACCAAAATCATGACAACTGCATGCTTAAAAGCAGGTACATAACATGTCTCTGGATTTTTCTGTTTTCTTTAGAAAAAAAAAGGAGAAAAACCGAACATAATGCATAGATTTCTACACATATTCAAATAATAGACTAAAGCAAGCAGAAACACAACTGGAAAAAATGTTTTGACAGTAATTCCAGATCTATGAAATTTTAAAAAGGAAATTTCAGTTCTAAGAATCTTTATGCTGAACCAAATTACTTTTTTATACAGCATGAAAATAAGTTTTATCAATTGAGGCACTAGAAACAAACTTACACAACAGCTCTAATCTGTGAACTGAAAAACCTACAGGCCATGGCATACTAAAAATTTAAAAGGTTGCATTAGACTTGCACTTGCTCACATTGACACAGTGAAATTGGTGGAAAACTACTGTTTTTCCAGTTAGAATAAAATCAGGTTCTGATTGCTGATTCCAAACACTTATCTTCCTAGCTTTTTCTCATTGTCCTCGCTTGCCTCATGTATTCTATCGGAAAAAAAAATTGAGAGGTTCCTGTGCCACCCCATTCAGCAATGTTTATAAAGAAATGCAAAGCACCTGTCTTTGTGCAGTGGCTTTGTCTATGGTGCTGTATTCCCTTACTTCAYCATGTTCCCCACATCACTGAGCTTCTACAGGTTAGTACAATCGTTTAGAACAAGGTACTCAATAGGTTCTAGATGGGATGCTTATTTCTACTTTTTGATCCACATTTTCTATGGGGGTTAGYGAGTATTAAAGACAAGGAGTCTTCACACAGCAAGAGGAATGATCACAGCAAGAGGAACTTGAGACAGAAAGAAAGGAGCTCATATGAATATGAATGCTGCTTTCTTTATGAGGAAGAATATTCATGATCCAGTGAKGTTTCCACCCAGATGCTACAATAACTGGCACCTCCAAACACCTACATTAAAGTATACCTCGATATCTTCATCAGGCACTTAAATAGAAAAACAAAGGAGTGACATTTAGTAACACAGATACTGTGATAGTTATTCTGTAAGGCCAGAACACCTTGGGTGAAGCATTCAGAAAACTAACTGTCCCACATAACTAAGTAACTCTTATCAAGGGCTAAATGAAAGGAGAATCCCTCATTAGACAAGCCTGTTAAAAAAAAAAGGCTTAAAAATGGTTAGCAAATATTTGGTAGAAGCCATTAACCCCAAACTTAGATTCTTCACTATYGTATGTAAAATGCAGTGCAAGGTTATTTATCCCTTGAGATGATGGATCCAAAAGTAAACATTCAATGTGTTTTAATCTTCAAGATTTTCTTTTTCCCAAAGAAAAGTTTTTCCACTGATAACAAGCTCCCTGAGGGAATACATCAATTTTTTTCAAGGGAAAAAAAGCAATCATTTAAAAAACATGAACTGCAAAGCTCCAGCAATAGTTGCCCTATTTTGAGCCAYAACACATTTCCCAGCAACACTTCTTTGGAAAAGGCAAGTTAGAACAACTATTCACTGGTCCTGTAAGAGGACCCYGACCTCCCTTCTTTTACATAGTATCCTGCAGATGACAGTATTCATTCTTTAAAAATGGTAATGAATGTATTTCAGTCCGACACACTTCAAAGTTATGTGAAAACTCTACCTGTAAGACTTCATCTACCAACACTTAAATGGTTAATTACAGATTCTGTCACAAAAACACAGAATCAAGAAAATTCACTTGTAAGGCTAAACTCTTGAGAATTTCTTTCTGTTCTGAAAGTCAAGGGACAAATGAAACAATCTACAGACACACAAAACACATTTTGATGGTAATGAGAATGCCAAGTGTTTAAACCRTTCTTAAGTAATTTATTTCTTTTTACTGATGATTTACAAGGCCTTGATTAATAGACAAAATAGCATATTTTAACTAAACTAAAAAAAAAATACAAACCAATAGAGTATAGAAGAAAATGCTATATGGTTCTGTAGAATATATCACACCCAGTGCACACACTGCTTTATTTTTCTCATCTGAACCTATTTATTACTTACAGAATTTTTGCAAACAAATATTTTGGTCTAACCAAAATGTAGTGTACAGCTTCAGACTGCTGAATTAGGCTCGAATTCTGGCATTAGTCTATGRTCTAAACCACTGCAGTAGATCTTTCAAAGAGTTTAGTGTAATAAAAACTGATCTAGACACTTTGGAGCAGTTAACAAGAGACAGGAATTATAGCTGCAAACAGTTCAGTATGGTACACTAACCAAAGCTAGAAGTTTTAGTACACTYATTGCCAATTTCTCCCAAATTTTAACAAGCAGAGCTTCTTTGCAGAGACTTTATTGCTGAGGGTAATAAGGCTGTTGAGGAAAAGGGTATCCAGGTTGTTGAGGTGGCGGATATGGTGGTTGTCCAGGATTCTGATACACAGGTGAGGGTGCATAGGGCAGATTATACTGACCGTACATGTACGGATTATAGCCCATGGGCATTGGCATCTGGCAATACCTGTGGGGAGGAGGGAAAAAGCATACTTGAGTTGAAAAACACTGATGATGTTAATCTGCARAAACAGCTCATTAGTAGATACAAAAAGACATGCAATCTCCACAAAWGCTTTCATTTTACTTTGAGTGCAGCAGGAAAYGTTGTAACTTTCAAGGAGCAAACAYGGAAACTATTACAATGTGTGSAGCAGAAATGCAGACAGAGTATGGAGTAAAGGCAACTTGCTGATCTAAATTGATTCTCAAATGTTCAGTAACATTGTGCATATCTCAACATTTGCTGAGCCTCCTACCAAAGGAGAGTTCAGCTGCCTTCAATTGCTTGTGAAGACATGAGGAAGATGGGAAAAAGCATCAGAAGAAAGCACACTACTCAACTGGAATTTTATCAGTATTTTTGATTATGTTAAGAACATGCTAAAGATTTGAAAATAAGATATGCCAACACTTTCGAGATAAACTCCACCAACTGATTATGTAAGTGCTGGCAATAATCAACAAACCAGAGTTATGGAAATGCAGTCCAATTTTCCTTCTTTAAAGAAGACAAACAGTAAACACTTAAAATGAACTCTCCCACAAATGTACCAGCAAATGATTCCTACAAGAATTACATTATTAAAATTAACAAAATAACCCCAAAGAAAAACCAAAAAATCCCCCAAACAACAACCAAAAAACCAAATAAAACCAAACAAAAAACAAACAAAAAAAGCCTTGCCTCAAACAGTAAACGTATCTTTAACTGTAACAATAACTAATTTTAAAATGTCACACACAAGAAAAAAATGCTTTTAAGTAACAGGATAACAAAAATCTGCTTAAGAGCTCGCACAGCTTACCCTGGGTAACCGGGATAAGTTGGGTAAGGTGGTCCCTGTGCCTGTGAAGGTGCAGTCCCCGCTGCGGGTGCACTGGCACCTGGAGTAGGAGTCGGAGCAGCAGGAGCTGCAGCTGTTCCAGAGGGTGCTAAYGCAGAAGGGGAACTGCTTGCCGCAGAAATCACTGGTGGTGGTGGCCGTGCTGGTGGCTGTGGTTTACCCCCCTAACAAGAGAAAGTGAATTAAGCTGGAGCTTTTTTTCGGAAGTCTTGGATTCAAAAGCTGTGGTTGTATGATTAATAGATTTTTATTTTAATTTTGAACAGACTTTCCATATTTAGTCTATACAGATAATGCAAAGCATCCAAAAGGCAGTAAGATTTTAATTTCAAATCTATAAATTATGAACATGAATAGTATATAACACACCCCTCTGCAAAGCCTTAGATTTTGCCCTCTATTTCACTTCAACACATTTCCAACTACACCAGTATATTAAGGAGTGATATACACAAATTACAGATCAGTTTAGAGTTCTCAAGTATGGACCCAGTATTTTCAACCCACTAACTCAGTAGCATGTATTTACCACCATGGTTCTTGGGGCTGGAGTGGGAGTCGGCAATGCTGCTGGCTTACTTCCYGCTGCTGGAGTCGTCTGATACGCAGGCAGTGGAATGGAGGGAGCACTGGGCTCCCTGGCAATGCTTTGCTGCAAATCTCTATTAAAAACAAACAAACCAACATGCAGCTTAGTTTAAGAACCGTTTGTTATACACTGCARCAAGCTAAGCCAAAAGATGCAACAAAATCTAGTATTTGAGGCATGATCACTGAACTAGCTCAAACTAAATTTGGAGTCCAAATCACTTCCACAGAAACCATCCTMTAGCCAATTCCATGATTAACTGTTACATTTATTCTCTAATAATGTCTTTATGTTCAAACTCAGTACTGGGTATAGATCACAAAAGTAGCTAAAACGGTAAGAAGAGCACAGCAAGACTCAGCAGAATGTTCTATCAGCACTAACCCTACAGCCTCAACAAGGAACATAAACATATTAGAGATGTGAGATATTCAGACCTCTGATTTGGTTAGAGAGTCTAACAGCTTCCAAATTACATGAATGTAGGAAGCCAAGTAAAGCCAGAAGGGGTTGTAACTCAGAATTTGTTTACAAGCACAATGCCCAGATGAAAAACAACAGCTCTACAAAGGATCAAGCTAGGAAAGATGAAAGTTCAGGGCTGAGAATCCCATTTGCAACAGGGCAAGTATACTGAACGCCTGCAGTTTCACCAACCCAAATTTCAGTAACAAGTAGTCTTTTCTTATAAAAGGCTATGTGCTTTGCTAACGAAYACTGATTAAAAAGCAAATCTTTTCAATTATGTTTTCCTCTTAAGAGCCTAAAAATCACATCTGAAACATACTATACTAGTTCTGATCTCATGTGGGGGACAATGACAATGACTATTTCAAACACTCTTGCTCACATGAAGGACAAAATTCTCTCCCCAGCACCGTAGGCAACCCACATCTCTAAGCAATGAGATATGAGACTAGAGCAGGCTACAGAGCACAAGTAGAATATCAATGCTATTCCCCATCACACTGAACACATGGAAGGAAATCATATGATGAATCTATCTAATTTCTCAAACTAAACTGACAGCAGGAGCAGGGTGCAGAAATCAGAAATTACTCAAAGGAAAGAATAAAATGAAATGACTAACAAATCTATGCCAAAAAGAATAGAGAGTGAAATCATAACATGAAACAGACTCATGCTGAACTGCACACAGGAACAGTAAAGCAGACTTCAAAGTAGATTTTTCCCATTTATTTCTCATATCAGTTTCCTAGCAGGRAGGAGAATGGAACTAGCATTAAAGGAAAGAAGTGGTAGGGCTTAGCACACCTATTCTTCCTTTCTCATCTCATCAAGGACCATACTAAAAATTTCAGATAAATAATTAGCCATTTCTGTAATACTTAAAGAGAACTGAAATCTTACTTGAGCAGTTCATCTCTTTCCGTCTTGCGAGCAAAGACAATGTCACTGCACTTGTTTTGGAATTTCAGCAGGATTTCCGTCAGCTCATTGTAAAACTAGTAAAGAAAAATAAAAACACAATATGCGCAATCAATACTTTCTCACTCCATGCTAGCATACTTCCACATATTGATCCAGTTATAGGTGTTGTATTATTACAATGCCCACAACCTGCCACTCCAATAAAGTCTGCTAGTACCTTCTATTATGCTTTTCAAAACAAAAATTAGTCAGCTGTTGTTGCTAATCCCTGTACTATCGTAATTTTGGGGGGATTTGCGTGTGCGCATGTAAATATAAAAACAGTTTAAGACAACTAAAAAAATTATTAAAACCAGAGCAAAACTAGTGCTGAACAATTTATTCCTGTAAAGGATAATTGTTTCTTTTTATTTTAATTGTATTGCTCTCAATTCCATGCTTTTCATTTCTATAGGTTTCTCAGAGGTTGATTTTTTTCCTTCTAATGAGGTATCAATAAAACAGCAAAAAATACCTAATACAGAAGCACTAAGACACCTTCCAGGAGCCTGTATCRAAAAAAGCAAGCTAAATACAACTCTCCTCAGTATCTCTCATGTATGCAGTAACAACATTTAAAACACCAATTTTATGARGGGATTAAATACCATGGGAAAACAGATGAAAGAATTTCTCAGATAAAATGGCTCATCTGGGTGCTTCAGCATCATTTACTCAGATGTAATTAACAACTTATCCTATTACTCAGAAAAGCTTACTCTTCAGRTAGGAACAAAGCAGCTTTTCACAGGTGTTGAAACAATCAAAATTCAAGCAACTCACTGTCCTTGCTTCAGTAGTAAAATCCTTAAAAATAACTGTCAACTAGCATTTCTGCAAAGTTTATTATGATTTTTAATTCACATCTCATTGTATAAATAAAAAGAGTCCATTCAATCCCTTAAGCATTGGCATACCTTTGTTCCTTCTTTTAAATTGGCTACGAGTTCCACAAAGTTGTCATTTGCTACAGCTAAGTTCTTCAAGACTTCTTCTCTTAAATTAGATTCATTGTTTGATTGTTTCATCTTTGAAAAATCCTGATGTGCATTCTTAAAAGAAAACAATAAGTAAACAGTGTAAATAATGCAAGCTAGTTCCACATAAGTTTCTGTATGTTTAGTTTTGTTTTTCCTCTTACTCATTGYTTCTGTTTTCCCCAATACCTGCTTCTCCTCACCTCCGATCCACACACTGGACTTCCACACTTGCTATCTGCCAAGCGCTGTGACTATTATAACATGTATTTCAGAACTGTACATGTGTTAATTCACTGGCAGTAGGCATCACCAGTTAATTACCAGTTCTGTTGTGGGCTGCCTTTAAYAATTCTCAAGCTCATCCTGCAGACTGTCTTTGCAACTAATTATGCTCTCTCCTGCACTAAACTTCCACTGATATTCATAAAATCATACTGAAAGTGAGTATTTTAAAGAAGCACTCCTTGAAATTTGGTTGACATTGGCAAGCTATTAAAAGGATAGGGAAGAAGAAAATTTACAGAATTTTCTTTACATCTCATTTCTTTCAGGAAAATAAACAAGCAAACTTTAAAAGACTGTTTGTTTCAACTGCCAGAAGCCAACAAACTTGAACTCCRGGAATTCAAACATTACAGTAATATCCATCAAAATTTTTTAAGTATATTGTGCTAAATATACAAATACAAAACCCTTGCTAAACATGGTGTATATGATCATTGAAGAACAGATTATTTTTCCMTACTGGAAAAAGTCTCCATCATTAGTCAAGTTGCTATTGTGATGTCTCCAAGCACTAAGACTTCCTCTTTTGTCAGATGTTTCAGCTACCTAGYTCTGACAAATTAAGACTGAAGCTATAAATAACTTTTGGGAAATTCTATGAAGTTTTACTTCAATGAGCTTTGCACATGCTGGAAGTCAAGCACATGGTAAAGAGCAGTTAGGAATAAACCAAGCTGTACTTCAGAGACTCAAAATGTCTTCTAGTAGATAGTACAGACAGGTTTCCTGTTATCCCAGAAAGAATTAAGATAGAATGAGGGGAACAAAACAAATCCAAAAACTTCTTAACACACCACTTAAGCYACTTTCAAAAACAAAACCATGTGCAGAATTGTGCCAAGAAAAGGTTCAAGAGAATTTACACTGGAGCTGTGGGAGAGTCTGCTAAAAATTCACATTTCTTTACAGTGAACAGAAAGACATCTCTGTATGTTTCAATGATCAAGGAGTAAATGAGTATCAACTGACATGTGACAGAATAACAAGTAGAACAAACTAGAAAGCAGAGTGAGTTTTCTAAAGCACTAGAAAGGTAGAAGTATCATTGCTCTTAGTTTAAGAGGAAGGAAAACATGCAAAGTGGCGTACCTGAATGTTTTTGAGAAGTTCTTCCTGCTTTTTTAGGGACTCCTGCACTTTCTGTGTGTAACTTCCATAAATYCTGTCCAGCTCAGTCACAGAGATAGCCTCCTCATTTATAGCACCATCCTGTGCAAGTGCAGTCAGGAATTTGCTTGTCATGTCAAAATTTACAGATTTCAAGTCATTTTCCAGTTGTTCTCTCTCCTTCTTAACTTCATCCAGACTGGCCAGCAAAGTTCGTAAGACATTTACAACCTAGGCAATATAAATGTCCTCAGTTAGCAGGTTTAGAGGAACTATTGGAGAATTATAATCTATTAATAACTTGCTTCCATCTTGYACTCCTCACTGATGCTGGTAACACTTCCACATAGGTATTTGCTTATGATTGAATGCGTTTAAGATGAGAAAACAGGACAAAATGTGACCAAAGAAAGATCTTCAAGCATTTCTCAATCTATTATTCTCTTGCACAGGTTTGCTTTTGCTAAGACTGRATTAGTGCAAAATGTTTTGATTTTTTTTTAAGATGATCAGATACCTTCAGATGGCAGTAAAATCCACAGACTTCAAATCATTTCTATGAGAAAAATAATAATATTGCTGCAGATGAGCCATTAATTTCTTGGAAACCAAACTGCTGTAATTGCCTAATACTTTAAAATACTGARCCATGTCTTACACAGTGCCAGGAACCTCAGCACTACATCTCACKTCCCTACTTAACAAAAATATTCATCAAAGATTACTCCTTTTCTAACAGTCAACCAGTCTTGCTTTCCATGGCGATTGACTTTGTCCCATTAAATGCAAAAAAAAATTACTCAAGAAGATTTTAAACATAAAGACAAGYTCTTTTCCAAATGTTAATTACCTCTTGTATCAATTGAGCCAGAAACAAGAGCAGCTAAGGATCAGCTTCCACACCAATTCACGTAAGTTTACTTTGTTAGACAAATAACGCTTCTAWTCAAGATAGAGACAAATTGCACTGCTTTACCTCATTTCCCTGTAATGTTTTTGCTGGGTTGGCAGAAGGAATGGCTGCGTTGAGTTCTGCCTCTGGCTTACACAGAAGTGCAATCGTATCCCGGTGAGTCTGATAGCGCTCTTTCACCTGCCCATCTGCTTGCATAGCTTTATTCAAAATATTATGGTAATTGGCTCCCTCTGGGGGTAGGAGAAAAAAAAAAAAAAAGGGTGTTTATATAATTTCAAGAATTGTTTTATCCAAGTCTTGCACCTGAGCAGTTTTTGTGCTTTTCAGCTAGTCTTCATACATTTTTATGAGCCTGCAGATTATGAAGTCCTTTATCAAGAAATATATAAAAGTTAAGCTTTTAAGTTATGTTTCAAATAGTGCATAAACTAGGCACCTATATTAATTCTCCAGTGAAGTATATGAAAGTATATGAATGAACACTGGTTTGAGCTACTCTGAAAATTTAAACCTTCTAAGTTTGCAAAACTAAGGCAGCRGGGTCAGTCCCTTGGTAGCTTCAAAACCAGAAAACATGCTATAGCTATAGTGACGGTCCTAAGTAGTTTGACTGGTGGGGGAAAAAAACCCAAAACAGAACACCAGATTAAAGACACAAGAATGATTAAAGAACACACCAATGGGGACCAAAGATTAAAGAACACACCAATGGGGACCAAAAAAAAAAGTGTTAATATACAAAGAAAAATATACTCAGGTATTTAAGAGGTAATTGCAACCAGATTCCTAGGAGCCATTCTTAGCAGCCATTTTTCATTACATTTGCTTTCTGGAACTTTAGGATACATGTACACACCAAGGATTCAAAAGCAGCAGCAAATGCTCTGCTGTCACATCCTTTCCCAGCTCCAAGTAACAGTGCAGACTGCAATAAGGGTATTTTGGCATCATCTCCCTCTAACTGAAATATGTATATTTAAAGATAAAATCAGAGCACTGAAAATTAGTTTAATTTACACTGTGGACATCTTTAGAGAATCCCCAGAACCCTTAGTGTGAAACATGGATTTTACCTGCCCTCAAAGGCTTATAGAGTTCGTTGGATGGTGTTCTCTGCCARCGTTCTTTAAATTTTGTTCGCAGGTCATTGTCTGTAGTTTCTTCTTCATCTAGTAATCTCAGAGACTGCAAGAGTAAAATGATACTTGCATTATAAGCTGTTTTAAACATAAGATAGCTTCAAAACAGCTAGTGTAGAAAAYAAAAACTGCCTATGCAGTTTGAATCCTTTATAAATTTATAATTTATAAATCCTTTATAAATTTAATTTCACAAATGAAAAACAGGCATCAACAGGACAAATCACTCAAATTTTAGAAAGTTTTCCCAATACTCCTCCCTCTACACCAACTCCTTAAAAAAAGAAAAAATTGTAAGGAAACATCCACATATGACAGGACAGTTTTTCTATGGGCTGAACACTTAAAAAGCATTTTTTCAAAGCACAATTAAAGTTACAAGCATTTGAATAACTGCACACTTTTTCTACTGTYATTTAAAGAGAAAAAGTCAGTGGAGATACATTTTAAGAAAGTTTTCATATAGTGGGTTTTAGTCTTACTTCATCTAAAATTTCTTTATTCCTTTGCAGCAGTTCAGGCAGATCTTTGATCAGCTGATCTACAGTCTGAATTCCCCCCTGTTCAATCACAGACTTAGACTTGTTCAAAATAGACTGAGGAACRGTATCCCCAGACACGTCTTCAATAGCAGCAGGAAGATTGAGGGAAGCCAACACACTGAAAAAGTCAATGGGTCAAATAAACAACTTTTATCCCGAAAACAATACTACTATACAAACTATCACACAGCCAATTATAATGGAATTGGAGTGCAATGTACTTCTGAACTGAAATTTCAAACTGAAACCACTAAATATATTCCTTGTATACATCTCACTAAAAATACATTTCAAAGCTCCTAAAAAGCTAAAGAAATCCTAGTCTTTCAGCATTTATAAACCATGGCAAATATTTCAAGTAGTAACTGTATGGTAGACAGAAGAAACTGCCTTAAGTTACATTGCTATCTCTCAGCTTGGTATAATCTTTTCATAATTTATTTCAAAAAACAAATAATTGGAGAAATGTATCATTTATCGAGTCACTGTAACTACCAAGCTGACCACTGGAATATGAAAATCCTTTTAGATTAACAGTACTGRAACTTTTTCTGAGCAAGTATTGGAGTGTTAAAAAATCAGGAAAGATAAAAGAAAAACAAATACTACTTGTTCTTAATAAGCTTTCAGTTTTAATACCTATAGAAAAGTAGCTCTAAATCCCCCTGCTATGGTTTAAATTGCCAGCCTACCATACAATAATGAAAGAACACTGCTATAATCGGGGTATCTTCAAGCTGCAAGGCAACCAGGGCTTATAGACTGTGCACAACCCCTCTTGAGAAACTTAATAGGAAGCCATATTTACCCATTTGCTAGATTTGTGGCTTCTCTCATCTGGGCTATTGACCTGTTCACCAGATCTGCCTTCCTCTGGTTATAAACACTCACAGATTGCTGCACTTGCAATGGAACCATCTTCTCAAACAGGTCTGCAATTAAAGTAGTATAAATTACACAAGCTGCACTATGAAAGTAAAAGCAAACAAACATCTTCACASTTTTTTTTATACAGGTTGTACTACGGAGACTGACCTAAACAGTTTAAGATGCCCTCCTCCTACTCAAGGYGTCTTAAAAACAAAAATCTATTTTTAAAGGCCTTTAGATCTCAGTTTTTAAGGCTGAAATTGAGTTAGAAATAATTTAAAGACAATACATTGAAACCAATCTTAGGGTTACAAACCAGATTTTCCTTAAGGCTTTATTTCTAATTTGKTTTTTTTAAAGGAAAAAGATGAGAAAGGGGAGAGAGAATTTTTTATAACTCATCTGTACAGTCAACAAACTGAAATTTTTCAACTTTATGGGAGACCAGCAACTAGATTAGTTAATATCATACAACTTATACTGTCTCCTATAGTACTACTCCTTCTGAAATTAGAAAGATTGGTCTAATATAGAAAACACAATTGCTGAGAGAATCTTGAAGAGAAAGCTCTTTAAGAGAATTGTACATTTCAGGTAACAATTTTCCATCTGTGCTTTATTACACTTATCATCAAGAACAGCAAAAACAAACTGGAGAAAAAAAACCAGCAGTTTCAAAAGCACTGTTATACACTTAATACAACGCAAAAAGTAAATGTTTATTTTTGAATGGTACAAATGAACTTTGCTGACCATATGTTTCACAAGGTAACAATTACCCTGTGCACTCCACACACTTTGCTTACCAGTGAATTTCTGACTGAGTGGAACAACAACTGGAGTAGACTTCACAAGACTGGCTTTTCCAATGGACTCCAAATCTTTCAGGTCAGGAACGCGGTCATGGTAAATGAAGTCATTGTCTTTTTTGGCAGCTGCAAGTGCACGGTTGATTTTGTCAACCAGATCTTTAACATTTATATATTCATCATAGCGAGATGCCACTGTTTTCACCAAGTCTGCTGCATGCTAAAAAAAGTTTAAAATATAGTCAAAATAGTAACCTATCTCCCTTTCAAATATTCTCAAGMAAACAGACAAGCATACAAAAAGAATTATCAAGCTCCACCCTGCACGAAGTTGGTAAGTGCACAATGCTAACTTTCAAGATGTCAACACCATCATCTTACACATCTCATGAGTATCAACAGACACACAGTGCACATAGAATTTCACAAATCAGCTGAAGTATCATTTCATATATTTGTTTCCAAATGATCAGGGGACTTGAAGGAAGTAGTTAATTTTAGCCAATTTTTTCCTCTAGAGTACTTAAAACATGAGCAGACGTTACTCATTACAACATCTGTGTCTGAGTCCCTCTAGAAACCAGATATAGGGGAAAGAAAACAATAAATAYTAAAAAGAGAACTGTTTGTACAATTTTAAAAAAATTACTCAGATTTAAAGCAGGGCATCAGCAAAAGAACTAGGCACAGATAAGGTAGAATTTCAATATTTGGGGTGTTTTTAACAACATTACATAGGAAAATTTATTAACAAACTTGTCATATTAGCTGTACTGAAATATGAAGTYTATGCAAACATAGAGACCTTAGACATCAAGCAATATCAAATTGCCCAAAAATCATTCAAATCTGTCTTTATAAAAGTTAGAAAGGTACCCTTCATTTTTGCAGCTGATAATAATTTGATTCATGTAACAAACATGCTCAGCAATTTCTGAACACATCCATTCTTAGTTATTTTGATTTAGAACTCTGAGCTATCTTTTCAGGATTTGAAGTTTTCCGTATTTGTCAGAGAAGAAAGTAACTCACCTGTAACCTCCCAATTTCTTCACCAAACTTCTTCTGTTGTTTTGCCAGGATAGATTGATGATATTCTGCGTTGGCTTGCATAATGCAGTGTTTTGCAGCCAGAACAGGAAACACCTCCTGGAAATAAAAATACTGACCAGGGGAAAGTCCAACCACATTAACCACCACAGACAACATGGGATGCAGGAAGAAAAAGGAAGAAGAAAAGGAAATTAGAATCACCCAATTAATAGTTGAGATAGGTTAAAACATTAGAAGTAAATGTCAGAGACGATGTGACTTTGCATGGGTTGAATATTTTTTATCCATAGTTGCAAAGTTCTTACTGTCCATTATTTTAGATKAATTATGATTTAAATTCAAACCATGAAGTCACAGCATTTACTTCAAAGACTAGAAATGCATGCATGAATTAGAAAGGACAGTTGCAAGAACACACCCAAATACCCCCAAGACAAAGCCAAGACAGTATTCTTAAGAAATGGAGGTGAGTGGAAAGATAGGTCTTCYAGGGGTTTTTTGGTTTGATTGTTTTTTTAATTAAACAAAGTAATTATACCTAAAACAGCAGCAGGCCTATCAAGAAAGTAACTACAATTATGAAAGGAAAGAACAAAAAGAAGACCAATAAYTACTGACATGGAAAGCAACTCCAAAGTCATTTTTAGACTCTATATAAATGCACTTATCTTTGCAGGAGTACCAACCAAGACTGAAGAAAACATTATGCTGCAGCACACAGTACAGACATGATCTTAGATCAAGGATTTGGCCTTACTGTTTTATTTCTTAAATCAAGGAGCACTGGAAAGCCAGAGTGATGTTTTAAAGAGCTCAGTATAAAAAGAAGACCTGTTTCTTCACATTTGTGCAAACTTGCTGCTTCCCCAGAGATGAAAAAATAAAATAATAGTAAGTGTAAATTTGGAAGACAAAGCTGTCTGGAAGGCCTTGCAACTGGAGYTCAATGCACTCAAGCAACATCGATGTTCCACTCTTAAACATGTAACTGGTTTCAGAGCTGGTGTTAACCAGCAAACCTTATGTTCTTTCAAACAATCAATGGACAGATTACTTTGCAACTGGAACAAGGAGCAGATCTACAGCTTAGAAAGGTACATAACAACAAAAAATAAAGCAATGGCTTTATTATATCTCACTGCCTGTCAAAAATGATCATGAACCTAACACCTACATGAGAAGCATTTAAAGAACAGGAAAAAGATCTTTCTAGCTCTTCCAAAACAAACAACATTGAAATGAACAGTCAAGATTAAATCGGGATATTTAATAAATATTTAACAAGGATTGTTTTGGGTGTCAAAAGAGGGCAGGCAGAAGGAGAGAGGACACACACAGACTTCCAGTCATGTTTTTCACTAGTAGGTGAGTGAACAGTACCTCTGTATTCATGCTGTACTCAACATGAGAGCAAATTTCACACGAAAACACTGAGACTAGAAGCCAATTAAGCCCAAACAGAAAGTGTTAGTTTGAAAACAGATTTAGTAAGAAATTAAGTTCTAAGAATGCATCCCTAAATAACACCATAAGCATTTCAAGTTCACTTTAATGAAATGCATTACAAATAAATGACCTTCATGTAATAAGATTCAACTTACTAAAAAAGCCCTACATTCTTTTGCCCCCTCGACTCTTCACTGTTTTTCAAATTAYAGGTTCATTTCCTTAAAAGCAGCAATATGTAAGCTTTTCTTGAGGATAGATATTTTAAGTGTATTTCATTAGGTACACTGTAAACAGTAACAGTTTTACACAATAACTAACCGATCCCATATAATTTCCCTGAGTTACTAACCTTGGGCAAAGTATCTTTATATTGACACTGTTTGTAAGCATCACCATAGTAATCTGCAGCTTGATTTGCTAGTTTAGCTATGATACCGTCTTTCATTTTATCTGTGGGGAGCAGGAAAAGAAACACAGAACAATTAAGATCATCATCAGTTTTTACCACTGAATAGGTGATTATTTCATCTTCAAACAGCAATAAGTGCATTTTATGGGTACAGCTTTACATTACAGCTCAAAGGTGGGATCCCACTCTTCTCTCTTCCCATCCAGCAGCAGTTKGCAGAATTTCCACCTTAATCATGACACCGAAGGCTCAGTCAGTGGTACAAGAAACCTTCTGGCAGCCACAAGCATTCATGCAAGACTAAGAGGGATCTTTTACCTCAAACCAATGGTAAGCTGCCAACAAAACCCATATCAATCCCACTCATAACTCTGGCAGCTTGCTCCTAGACCTTCCTTGTGCCAGCACAAGCACTTGTGCAGCCACAGTCAAAGAATTTAGCTGAAATCTAGTCAGCAAAATAGATTTTAATTTTCAACAAGATCTGTGCCTAACCCACTTCCATGTCAGGACCCTGAAAAACTGCAACAGAAGGGACTGTTCTTTTCACTGCAGACCACACCACTGCTAGCTTACAGAAACACCATTCCTCTGTTTCACCACAGAAACACAGCTCCTCTAAGTCATATACACTACATCCTACCAGAGTCTATGTGCCTATCTGCATGGTATTCCCTGCCTCACATTCTCACCCTTCTCCTGAAGTCAAAACTGCTCAATAAGAACACTCTGCAACTCCATCTACTTTTATAAAGGAGACAAGCACTATTGCTAGTGCAGGCCAGAGGTTATCTTTATCTCCTCCCAAGGGAAGGCAGGCAATCAATATAAACTCTGGCTGTCCATTCTAAAGAGCTGCCCTTACAAACAAGCACCCTCTGACAGAGGTGACCCTCAGGTACTGATAAACGGATAAGCGTGACTTGGACAATGGGGAGGTTAGAAATTCTGCAGAGTATGCCTAACTGCCAAAATTTAACCAAAAGAATCCCCAAGTGGTCTGCTCATACCAGCATATTCAGACATCTATCTACAACATTTCAGACACGGGCTGTGATGGAATGCATTTAGCTTCTATGAGGTAAACATGTTTAAGGTATCCCAGAATCCACTGTAGAACAGGATTTAGAGGACAAAGTGGGAGAAAGGAGCTTATGAGATCTATCATTTCTCTKCTAGAATGTTCCTGTCTGGTGCACAAACCACACAAAAAACCTAAATAATTTTTCTTTCTAGCCCCACTAAATGTGCAGTAGTTGCATCTTCCTTCCTACAGCTGGAGCATAAGAAAGGAAAAAATACTGGCATATTAACTACATTTCCATTAACAAAGAAAATGTTAGAGGAGACTCATTTGTCCAYGTAGACAGTTCAGAACACCATCAGAAGCTTTAGATTTTACTCAGATACCTTTAAAATATTGCAGCTACAGTGTCAGCCTTGATTCAGAAGAGCAAACATGCAGACACTTCAAGAAAACATTAAAAAAGGCTCACAAATTAAAGAACTGATCTGTAGTTATGTGATGAAGTTAGATATGACTGACCAATTTGGCTTTTCCAAACATTTCCTCTTTTATTTAACTTCTAAATAACCTGAGCTCTATCAGAAATACCATTAGAGCTGGAAAGTTGATAAATGAACTCTCTCACATGAGAGAAAACCCAGAAAATTCCAAGTAAGATACATGTCAATGCAGCAAAGAGCTTAATTTCCATCTTGAAATCTAACTTAGAAGGATTTGTGCTTGAAAAACAGGTTTTTGAAGTTAATCATGTTGTCAAACATGATTCTTCACAAAATGTCTTTCCCCCAGGGAAAAGAACCTAAATGCAGCAAAATCCACAGCCTTTCATAATCAGATGATTATTRACCTTACTATCCTATAAAAGACTTGTGGTCTTAGGTGTAATCACAAAAATCTTCAGTTCACTGGCACATCTGGGGTTTGGATTAGCCTTACTTTTTCTTCCTCATGTTTCGGAAAAGAGGAAATCAAGAGGGTGACAATCTATTCATCATGCAAAATGAGGGAAGCACTGGCTCTGTTCCTGAAGGAAACCGGTTCAGGTATTTGTTACACAAATTTATTTCAAAACAATGTCCAAACAGCCAGAKACTAAAATACTGCTACCAGCATGATAAAGAACAAACATAATTTATCAGTTGGCTGAAGGACAACAGTTTCTTGTTGAGATGCTCCTAAAGACAGAAASGCTACAAGATTTTTCTGGGATCTTCCCCAAGAAAACAAGAGACATCCCAGTTAAGATAATGCATGTCTTCCTCCAAACTACTCCAAATTATGTCAGGAGAGAGAGCCATTTGTAGGCAATCACATAGACTTCTATGTCCTTAGCTCTACTTTCACATACCTGTAACTTGTAGGTGAACAACTTTTTCTGAACAAAAAGAAAAGAGCAGGAGAGTAAGAACTTTTGTATCAAAGACAGTACCATTCCACAGAAAATTTCTTTGACACATAAGTTCTCTAACAGATAACTATTAAGATACCTAGACTGTGAATGAGTATTTAACAATCGACCCTTAACAACTAGGGAAGTAATTTCTTCTTCTACCTGCAGAATTTCCCTTTCCAAGATCAACTAACTTCTAAAAGTTAGATTTGGTCAAAGAGCTCCACTCTTAAAGGTAGAAATAATCAAACAGAATTTGTTTCCCTTGAACTCTTAGGAAATTTTCTTTGTTTCCAGCACAGCAATTTCTTTCCAAATTCTCATGAAATCACTCCCTAGACACATGAGGAGTGGAGTACTTGCAAAACACCTTATGTACCATTTTTAGTACTCTCAGTCCTTACAGAGAACATCTTTTGTTTTCAAAGAAAATGAAAAAAACATAATCAATCAATATCCTTTATAAACGTGAGGACTAATGGGTTTGGACATAAGGCAGACAGGACAACTGCATTTCCTGGTGGACCTTAAACGAATTCTTAAAGGACATCAGTAATTTCTGTTTTAATGACCCGCAAGCACCATGGGGAGAAGCAACAAAGGAAAACATAAAAACTTCTGAAAGGCCCTTCACAGACTCTTAGTAACTTAAAACACTTCTARGTGTGGAAGTTGTAATGTGCACTTAAATATACAAGTTAAAAACTAAAATATACCTCTTGTTGCTTTCAAAAAAAAAACTTCTTGGGCTTGAGCCAGCATAATAAGACTGAGAGTCCCAACTGTGTCTGGAGAGATGTCCACTGTAGGTTCTCGATTCAAGGCTGACAAAACTGTGTCTTTAATGTGTTGGAAAGCACCACTAGCAAACTAAATAAAACAAAATCAYATATTATCATCCATTTCTTTCATACATATTTTCTTGCTAACAAATACAATACATAATAAGAATACAAAAAAAAGAGTGTCTTTGGTATATGGTCTCTCAATTATTGTTTGGCCACKGAAACCAACTTATTGTGACTTCTTGTTGTTGCAGCCACTTATACTGAGACACTTATCATGATAGACTATAAATAATGGCATACTGGTTACACCTAATAGCCGAAGATTTTAATCCATTCCAGAAAGAAGAAAGACTATCACTGTAAAATCTGTGAAAACTRAAATTTATACTAGCTAAAATTATTAACTCTTAAGCAGAAGGTTTAGTTACCAACTTGCTCAAGATAAACAGTACAGAATTATATCCTCTGAATCTGATAAATAAATAKGAAACAAGACCAGGTACACAGCCAATCCACCTTTGTAATTAAGAGTGGGAAAATATGTACCTATGTATTTTTTTTATATGTGCATAGAYAGTGTTAAAATTGAGAGATACTTATTTGATGTTTTAAGAATACCAATTCYGAATTCATAAGCAGAAGCAGGGAGCCTCTGTACCTGATAGTGCTTAGCTGCAGCTTTTAGTCCTTCGTCGTTATCCAGATTCTGYTCTGCTGCAATCTGGCTTGCCAATGCTCCACAGTTGAATAAAACACAGGTCTTCTCATATCCCAAACTTGCCAGAGCTGCAGGCAAGACAGACAGTTAGCCAGACTGTTAAGAAAATAAACTTCAGTTCTCTAGCATCCTACACTACTATTAGGTATCAACAGCTTCAAGTAAAAGCAAATAAACAAAACCCCAATCATACTGAACTTTGAAAGCCTGTAAAGCCTTCAGAATGAAGATGATTAAAAGTCTAAATTCAGTACTTCTCTTCTTTTTAAAGTATTTTCATATAAATTTGAACAGAAAAAAAAACTGGAAAGAGAAAGAAGTTGTATTTATTTCCTGCAAACACAAGGAGTTTGAGCCTGATTTGTTTTAGTCATACAGAGACAATTCTGCACTGCAAATTCAGGGTCATGGAATGGATTTGGGACACTTGCCAATAGCCAAGTAAGACTAAATCCCTTTGAGTAAGTGAGGAGATGTTCAGTCATGTGTCATCATTCTTTAGTATTTCTATTTATRCCTAAGTGTTCATCATGATTAGCATTGCAAGATGACCATTGCCATTTTGAACCCCCAGGCAATGCCTGAAAAAAAAAGTTTGAGTCTTATTCTGTTATTATTTTTATTAAAGTTTTTGTCTTCTTTATATAGCTCTTTGTTAGCAGCTACTGGAATTATTTGCAGTTTTCTGTGTTCTGAATTTATATGAAAATACTTCAAAAAGAAGGGATACAAGAATAATTTCAGAGCACAGACAAATARTTCTATTGTTTTGAACAAAATGTCATATCAAGACTCGGTTATTGAAGCCAACTACCATCACTCCCCTTCTGGAAGGGACTCACTCATAACCACATTTCATAATGATCTTACTTATTTAGAACAAGAAGAGCTGGATTACCCAAAATTCAATTTCAGATTCAATTCTACTGAATCTTAATATTAACATGGGCAATTTTGGTTAGAATCAATTGGGGTTGTTCCCAGAAACAGGCTGAGTAGTAGACACTACAACTACTATCAGACTGCACATCTAATTGTGCTTCTGCATATCTATAATTAAAATCTCAATTTTATAAAAATTATTTGCATGATGCTTATTTGTTCACTACCAACATTGAAGTGATTAATTTGTTACCAATATAGGTGAACTCATTAAAAGCTATGTTGAGAATGCTAGAAACACTCATCAATTCAACTACATAAAAACGTTCTCAAAGTTTAGAATCATTAATACTTGATTTTTGATACATTCACATACCCAATTTGGCAGATCCTCCAAAAAGTGATCCTTTATCGAAAGCATCTTTCCACGTAAATGTTACACAGACCTGAAAGTTGTGAAAAAGATCTTTACCTCTAAAATCAAATATGAAAWCTTCACAAAATATCCCAAATTCATGTATTTATCCCTTACATTCTAATTGCATAAAACCTTTCATTCACTTGTAACATTACAGACATCCTGGAAGTTCCAGGAAATCATCAAGAGTTATTCAAAACAAAAATTATCCTACCTATTTTTCTTCCAGTTAGTTTGCTCAAAACATTTCAAGTAGACAAGACAAAAATTCTCAGAATTATCCTTCAGYTCTGTTCATATTCTGACCACCAGATAAACTTGTTTCCAAAGCAAGATACTCCTCTCCCAGTAAGTGTGATGGGCTGGACAGTTTAAGAAACTACCCAACTAGGCAGTTTGCAGTGTGCCAAACTACCATTGTATGTGGATCTGTTGTGCAAAATCAAAATCTACTCATTGTTATGAGTGAACTCAATAGCAGAATCATTGGGAAATGCCCTCAGGAAAAGAATGCAGGTAAAAACAGTATCTTTTATTTATAATTCCAGCATATACATCATAGGCAATGCAAATACTTCATAGAATCTGCTTTCATGTTCCACAGTTTCATTCCTCATTCAGCTGATCAACTAATTGCAAGTAACTGGTATCAAACCAAAAAAGATGGCAAACTTCCTCATCTTAAAGTGCTTGGGGAGAACTATTTCAGAAAGAGCAAAAGTACTGCTTGACAGTGTATTTTCCTCTAGCAGTAGTACTAGTGCAAACTGTTCTGGTCCCCAACTGCACTGCTGCTTCCACTGACTACATTTTCCCTTGAGTGGAAAAGTTTACAGAAATGCAGATCTTGCTAAGTTTTCCAGTCTTCCTTGTCTCAGGGTTTGTAGATTACGTTATTGAAACTTTTGCTCACTGAAAACTAAAAGTGCAGTTCTTGGCTGCAAGTGAATGCAGATACATGCAAAACTCATGTAATAGATAGAAACAGATTAAAGTTATTCCCTTACTCATAACGTATAAGACTGAAAGAAATTTTTCCTTTTAATCATAATATTACCATTTAAATATTATTGGATGAGTAAAGAAATATAATATTTGTAAGCACATTGAAAGAAAACCCACACCTTTTTCCAACAAAATACAGGAGGCTATGGATCTATTCCAGTCTCCACTTAAAGAAGCCCTCAACAGGCAGAATCTAAGCTGAATTTCTCTGTAGAGACATGATTCTAAAGAAATACRGTAGAAAAAACCCCAAACCCTAATGAACACCACACCTATGTAAAAACTATGTTATGCAGATGCAGGAATAAAGTGATAAGCTCTTAAACGGATTATTCTGTTAACTGYTGTGAATGAAACATCTGTCCTGCTTCAAAAAACAATTCCATCCATTTCTATATGTTTTCCCATAGAAATTATGATTTTAAAAGTCTTTAGAACATAGTATGAAACTGACTTCTTGGAAAGCAGAGAGTTGAAGATAAATCAGCAGAGCCCAACTCTTTCTGTCCTAGACCACAGTGACCACTAGCCGAAGTCAAAAYGTTTCTTTATCTGTAAAACAAAGGCAACTATAGCCACTAGAGGTGAAGTTTCAGCATAGATGTGAGCACTGACTAGAAAATAAATAGAGATTAGGAAAATAAGGCTCAAAGTGATTAGCTGGCTTGTTCAATAAAAGTACTCATTAGAGGATTAGGCACAGGCTTGGAAGTCATACACTGTAGGTGCCATGACTCAGTTTACAGGTTTGGTAGGTCTACTTACCTGATTTTCAGAGAATGGAAACTTTGGCTCAATTGAACACAGCTGGTCATAGTATCTAAAAAAAAAAAAAAAAAAAACAAAGAAAAGAACAAAAAAAAAAAAAAAAAAAGGGAACACACAGCTATTAGATAAATGAAATTAACAGTTTAATTTAACTGCCATGTAAGGTAGAGAAAAGGGCACAAAATCGTACACACAGGTTGAGAAGCCCACGTGTAGCAATGAAGGATTTGCAGGACAGACAGAATTTCTGTCTAAATGGATTTTTGCAGTAGATGAACAAGTTTAACAGGAGGCAGTTTTTCACACTTAACATGGGAACCCTGTCTCAGTTAAAACTAAAACTATCACAGACAAAGTGACCCAGATATCACTACCTGATGGATGGTGGATTAGRAAAGAGTATCATGCAAAGGAGTTCCTGTAATACATACAGGCAGACAATGAGTACATTAAGTTATTCTGCAAAAGTAAAATAAATACAGCATTCAACATAATATTAACATGCTACGTTGTACTCTCTTGATCTGAACATTATAACCCAATTTCAAYGTCTTTGAAATAGATGCCATTTGCCTTGCACAGTACCAAGGGGAGAGACTAATCCTTGCTAAAATTCTTTAATTGTAAACTTAATTTTCATTGGAGTACATTCTAGCAGTCACAGTGAATTAAAACCACAGTTTCTCTGTGCCAATATTTTGTGTAGTCGCAGGGGAAGATGTTCAGGAAYGGATGCCAGAAAGATAATATAATGAGTATAGCATAGTCCCTCACACAATCCATCCAGGYAACAGTAAGGAATTCAGTTTTCCTAAGTGGTGCCTTACAACTGCACCACTTGTTACACGACAGGCTGGATGCAGAACACAAAATCTTTAAACTGCCAGGAACACATAAGGAGTGAAGCCCATTTCCCTATACTCTTCCTGTAGCTCTTGCCATACAGGTACACACTCAATATTACATTGGTTAAATTATTTTATACATAATTTCTATTCCAAATATACAAAACACCTTGCAGTAATGGTTTTCACAGTCTGTGAAATAGGACTAACATAGTTCCCAGTTCCTTACACTATTAAACACTGATCACAGCAGGCAGAGACAGGAAATGCATATACAAGACCTGTGTTGTAGAGGCAATAAACATTTATTTAAAAATTCAAGAATTTTCAAAACTCACATACAATAAAAATAGTGTTAGTGTATTCTTCAGTAAATTATATCTGCCAACGCATATAAGACTACAGATTTCTGACTTAAGATTTTAAGACTACAGATTTCTGACTGAGCCACTGCAGTTTAAGACATAATATACTAAGCTATATCAAAAAATAGCAAAAACCTGCAACAGCAACAGGACTGCCACTAATAATTCAATTGAAAGAAACTGCTTCTTTTTTTTTWAAAAAAAGTCTGCAGATATTTACTGTGATGGCAGTTTAATCAAGATTAAACAATTTACCAAGTATGTGAAGGGTATAGTTAAAAATAATAACTAGCCCAGAAGATCACTGCAACCTACATATTTAAACATACTTCCTTCACTGCCTTTGTCTGGTCTTAACACACTTGTCTTCACATAGTATCACAAAGAAAAGAGACTGCATGCTGTCTCCTCTTGCCTCAGTTAAATTTGTTAAYCAAAAGCCACCACTAAAGCCATCTTCCCACATTCCATAAATACACTTTCCTCATCTGCCATGAGGATGGAGTAAAGCAGCAAAGCTTGTCAAATGTCCTTGTGAAGCCGGGTGCGCCCAAGCCTTGACTCCCTGCRAACAGACTGTTCTTTGTATGTCAACATTACCACAGACAAAATAAGCCAGAGAGGTTATACTCCTCCTAAAAAGAGCTTTTTGTTCAGTTGATTTTAAACAAGTTCAGAATGTATGTTATTATTTTCTTTATTATTTTAAGTATGTGATGTCATTTCTTATTAGAGAACTTGAAATTCTACTCAAGATTTAAGAGCTATTAAAACTCTGCAGACAAAAAAAGAACAGAGCACAAACATGTCAAGCTTTTCAGGTTTATACGTATAAATGGTGTAAATATAACAGTATGCATTTACTAAACATATAAAAATGGTAAATGAAGATATTAATCACAGAACAGCATAAAACAAGCAGTACAAAAACAGAAAATAACTCAAGAAWGAAAATCCACAGTGGATGTGCAAGGCACTTGCACATAAAAGATGAGGGTAAACATAAAGAGGGTAAACTTYTAAAACTAAATTTACAGCAATGTAGCTATCAGGATACCAAGAACACAAGGCATAACACAGATTAGTGTTGTATTTGGTTGTACCAGTGAGGAACTACAACTACAGCAGTGAAAGGGGGGCAGATGTCGGCAACACAGATCTAGTGCTCAACATACATTAATCACTCATCAAAACAGGCATTATACACTCCTAAATGCTAGCAAAAAACAGCCATGAAATGAGTTAGAAACCAAGGTTTAAATCAGAACTTAACTGAAAAATATGTATTGCATTAAGAAACTCAAATACTGCTCCTCCTCCAAAGATTCATRAAGAAAAACCTCCTGGAAAAGAACATCAAAACCACCAAAATCTGTCTTTGTTTTTCAAGATAAGAACCAGAGTCCTGAACTCGCAGATGGAAACTACAACTGCAATTTTCAGCCCTAAGATAAATTAAGCATTCAAAATAAAATCATGGACTGCTCCCCAATCCTCTTTTTTCCCCTGTTTCTCTTTTTTAAAAACAACTGCAGGAGTTGTAAGCCAAATTAAACCAATTAAATTTGCACCAGTATTCCATGTCTCTAGAAAAAGGAAATTAAGTCCAGGCTATCTCTAATATTGGAGGAAGCAAGGAATCCCTTGAAGCTATAATTAGAGTCAGAACTAAGAAAAAAAAAAAAAAAAAAGAAAAACACCATTAAATCAAATCTGCTATGACAGAATTTAAGGGGAAACATCTGTACCAAGCTCACCTACATCACCTTCAGAGCACTCAGTCTCACGAAACAAAGAAAGCTTGGAAGCAGGCTCAGGTCTTTCCCCGTTACCCAGTGAAAAGGCACAGTCTATCTCAAACGCTTCTCCAAGAGAAGCATTTGCATTCAGCAGCTGAACAACAGTACACCATACACTTTCAAGCTTTACTGGTCATTCCTTGTCTAGGAAATGGGGCTGCAACCAAGTTCATTTCTTCCACAGAAGAAAAATAAGTCTGTAGTACTTATATAAGTATACATATAAGTATATAAATACTTATATACTTAAATAAGACTACTCAGCAAAACAAGGCTTCCAGAAATTACAAAACCATGGGCAAATCCTAGATTAGTTAGCAGAAGACTAAGCCMGCATTTCTTAACAGTTAAATGGTCTACAATGCTATACTAGGTATTACGGTCTATAAAAAGCCACAAGGAAGTAGAAGTATGAAAATGAGAGCCATGTTCTAATTAGTACTTGTAAACTCATTTCACCAACAAACCACTTTTAAACTCCAACTTCAATTAAATTAAACCTAAGACTGACTACCACTCTTAAATAGCAACAGGAAAATACTGCAATTTGCAGAGGCAAGGAAATTTTCAGAGGAAACACAAGGCATTTGGGCACTTGTGTATCTCAGCTGATATTTCCAACTTCTGYAYGTGCARACAGTTTGACTTTTTAAAATAACTGTGCTTTACAGAATAATTAAGAGAATCTATGTCAGAATATTCTCACAGAGTATGAGAAAACTTATTTTCTAGCAACTGTAATGAATATAAATKGTCAGACTTGAACAAAACATTCATAACTTGTTAGAAATAAGGGAAAACATACATCTGATTGTTTTRTTTTCTCTTAATTTACAGTTAATTSAGGCCTTYATCTAATCTCACTTCCACTGTATAAGGAACAAATATTCTCAAGCAATACAATTAAAAATGCTGATGTTTTAAGAGAGGAACTTCTGCTTTGAAGGGATATCACTTCATGTTTACATCAGTTCAGAGCCACATTCGACTGCTCCAGTTTACTGCAACAGCATCTGGGCCCACTAAATTCATCYGCTGATCACCAGCAGAGAGAACAAAACACTGCATATGGAATTAACTCAAAACTGGCAATTATGCAATTACAAGTGGTTTCCTTGATTATTCAGAGGGAAAAYCTGAGGTGAAGATGCATACTATGGATAGTTTAATTTAATAATCTGCTGRTACTGAAAGAGGGAGGTCCAGCTCAGCCTCTTGGCTTTCTCCAACATTATTTTTATTTCTTTTGCACCAGCTCTGATGTTCATCTGACCTGCCACTGAACTGAYTSAAGTTGTTCAGAATGCCATGTATAYATTCTGCMTTCCAGAAAAGGCATAAGATCAGAAATGGAAAGTGGCTTCCTTCTTTAGGTGCTGTAGAGCAACTGTTACACAGGGTGAAGTCGCACCATGTGGCTGTGCCAAACAGGGATTTCAGACAGAAACTAACAACAAAACTGACTGGCACCTTCAGAAAAGGAAGCTCAACTCCAGCATGCCAAGGAACATAATAGTATGCTTYGCAAYTTGGCTAGCAAAATCCCTCTTWTAGTTCATAGATGCTCACAMATTCCCTGACCTTGARAGGCATAAACARAAGTACCTTCAAAAGTATACAGTCATAGACAGAAATAGAACAGGGAACTACAAAGCTACTGTAAAACACAATCAGTAGAGTCAGAGCTTTTACAGCCCACATACCCAGTGGAGGGATGGTAATCAAAAAACATCAGTAACTTACTTCACAAAACTTGACTTCTTTTTACTTGCACTTGTTAGGTGCATTGTGAACACCTCCAGAAAGGGATACACCATGTCCTCCCTAGGCAACCTGTTCCCGTGCTCTGTCACCCRCAACGTAAAAAATTTGTTCCTCATATTGAGTTAGAACTTCTTGTGTTTTAACTTATGGCCATTGTTCCTCATCCTGTAACTGGGCGCCACTGAGAAGGGAACAGTACCATCCTCTTAAAATACACCTTTGAGATATTTATGTGCATTAACGTGTTCCTTTCCAGTCTTCTCCAGATTAAGCAGGCCAAACTCATTGCAAGAGAGATACTCCAGACCCCTAATCATCTCTGTGGCTCTCATCTGGACCCTCTCCAATAGCTCCTTCTCTTTCTTCTCAATATTACAATCCATAAGTGCTCCAGAGAGAGGATGATGGAGCTGTAAGTCCTAATGCAGGTTTTATGCAACTTACCAGGAAGAAATCACAGATGAATCTTTTGCTTATCTAATGAATGATAACTTCAGCAAAACAGAGGCCCCACTAAACTTTCTGATAGAGAAGTAACTGTGTTAAGTAGAAAAAAAGAAAGGATGTGAACTTTGCAAATACATCAAGAAGCTGCTAAACATAGARAACAAAAGGAACTCATGCCGGTAACAAAATACAAAAACAAACCCACATACGAAACTGGAAAGGAAGTGACAAGAAAGCTGTAATAGCAAAAGGTAACAYTGACAAAAAAGAAACACGAGCTCTCTCTGGAAAGCAAAATGGTCTGTCATGGGTACAAAGTGGAAGCGGGGAAATTTATTTTTGAAGAAACTTTTTACTGCGAAGGAGGTGAAGCACTRGCACAGGGACTTGCACAGGGTTGGCTTTGGATACCCCAACCCTGGCAGTGCTCAAGGCCAGGCTGGGTAAGGCCTTGCGCAAGCTGGTCTAGGGAGAGGTGTCCCTGTCCATGGCAAGGACTAGACTAAGTTCTCTTCCAACCTCTTAACGTTCTGTGGCTTTACAATTTCTACGTACATCTCAGAGCTACTGGTACGACACAAATACTGGGAAGGCGATGTTGGTGGGGCCGAGGCCTCCCTCTCCCTGTGCTGCCATCATGTGACACCCCACGACATCCAAGCGGCGCGGCGAGGGCGGGGAACTCCAGGATGCTGCAGGACACCCGAGTGCCAGGGCGCCTGCATCCCACAGGCCGCCGGAGCCGGCCCAGCAGCCCCGGCCGCTTCCTCCCGGCAGGACAGGCCGCCCACACCTGGGCCCGCCCGTACCTGGCTTCCGCCCCGCCACGCCCAGGGCCCGGAGCTGCTGCCGGGGCCCTGCGGGGAACCAGGGCTGTAGGAGATGAAGGAAAGGGGGGGATGCCGGAGGTGGGGGGCCCCTACCTGAGGAGGGTCTCCAGTGCGCTCTCATGCTTGTCGAGCGGGCGGCCGAGCGCGCTCTTGCGGAGCCTGCTGAGCTCCTCGGCGGCGCGGCAGTGCTCGGCCTGCGCCTCGGCGCTCGGGTAGCTCTGCTGGATGAACTTGCACAGCGGCTTGGCCAAGTCCACCTCCGAGGCYTTCTTCAGCTGCACCGAGATGAAGTTCGTCATGGCCGCCGCCGCCGGGCGGGCAGAGCCGCCGTCGCCCCTCAGCGCACCGTCGAGCTCCCCGGGCCGGACCACCGCCACCGCCGCCGCGCTTCCGGGAGCGCCGCGCACGCGCGCGCCCGGCCCCGCCTCCCGCCGCGCTCCGCCGGTGCCGCCCCCGGGAGCGCGGGGATGTGGGAGCCGCTCCTGAGGGGAGCTCCGCGCCGCGGCGGAGCCCGCCGGTGATCTTCGAACGGCGAGCTCACCGGTCAGCAAAACTTTACGCTGTTTACACGTAGTAACGAACAAAGGCATCAGCGCTTAATGGTTCTAAATTAAATAACTTTTCCTATTAATTAATACTCAAACCCCTATTTGCTAGTTATAGCTGTCGCTTCTGGTGCTAATTAGTCATCAGGCGCAGTTCTTCCCTACRCTTGAGTCTGGGATCTGCGCAGCCTGTCGGCTTGACTCGAGGTGATTTTTGTCCGGGCAGACCATCTTGGGAATATTTTAAGAGATTAGCCAAGCGTCCAAAACAGGCAGAATGACGGGGTCTTTAGGGTTGGAAGGGAGATCATCTAYTTCAACCCTCCTGTCAAGGCAGGATCACCTGGAGTGKGTGTCAYAGGAGTGTGTCCAGRTGGGCTTGGAATGTCTCCCGATGGAAGACTTCATGACCTCCCTGGGCAGYCTGTTCCAGTGCTCTGCCACCCTCAGCGTGAAGTTCTTCTTCCTTTCTTTCATGTGAAACTTGTGTTTTAGTTTAGTGCAGTTGCTTCTCATYCTGTCACTGGGCACCAWGAAAAAGTGTTTGGCACCATACAATGCTCATGATGCAATAACTGTCCAGCTACAATTACTGMCTAACAACTTGAAAAAATGTGCAAAATTTAATATAATCCTCTATTCAAACCTTTGAGAGACTTGAGAGACTCAGATCTTGAGGGGCTTGGTATCATTCCCCACTCTGACACTACAAGATGTGGGGCTCGGTATCCGTGGGACAGCTGCATAGGAGAGGAGGGCGCGGTGCTTCTCAAATAAACCCCCGGGTGTCAGAGGGTCAGCACAGCCAGCAGGACCGTGGGGAAGGCAGCAATCTTGAGCACTCAAGATGTGACCATGAAGCTCGGCTGTGGCAAGGGAAAATCTCACCAGCTGGGAACAAAAGTGGCACTGGTGAAAGCAGTGGGCATGAGAAAGGTGGTACAGCAGTCAGGCGTGTAACACCTCCTGCTCTCAACTGACAATAAGGTTGATGCCTTAAAATGAAACAGGGCTTCTCTGTAGCAAACATGTCTCTATTGGCAGTAAAAGGAACAGATTCACATATTGTGTAATCGTGGATCAGCTGTTCACATCACGCCTGCTTTCTGCTGACTCAGCCCAGCATGGCTCAGACAAGCAAAACAGGCACTCAGCCTGCCAGGCTGGCTGGTCCGGGGACCAAAAGGGAATATTCAGCCCATGTGCTCATCTTCCCCTTTCTTCTGCCCTCTTTCCAGACAGGTAAGGCTCCAAGTCTGAGATTTTCATAAGCTACCAGGTGATGACACCATAAAAAGGATGGTGAAAATGCTTTTTAAATTACATATTTGTTCTCATGTTGTAGCAGACCACAAGTTTTACTGTAAAGGTGGTGATCCCTCTGTACTGAAAGTGTCTTTGTCGTCTCATGGACATCTAAGGTGGTGTGGTATAAAAGGAAAAGGGCARAGCCTGGGAAATCATAACCACTCCTGTCACCACTGGGAGGGGCAGCTTGTCCAGTATTAAATGTTCCCATATGCAATCCAAAGGTGCTGTGGCAACAGCAGCCAGGCCCCTCCCAGGCACAGGCATACAGAAGGAGGCAATGGAGTTATCCTTGTTCTGCTGCAACCATCACCTTATGTGGGCCCCAAATGGGTATCCTTTGGAGCTCTGCCAGATTGCTTCTGTTGCAAACCTTGCTATGGTCACAAAAAGAGGAATATATATGTTAACATATATAAAACTCCTGCACCCCTTCACTGAGTAAATCCCCAGCTCAATTTCTCATAGGTCAATCAAAACCAAGTATTAATTTTACATTAAAAAGCAGTATTTTTATGCTACAATGAATACAAAAAGTAGGCAGTCATGCCATACTTCTATCTGGGTGCTTGAGTTGCTCAGGGCTTTTTTCCCCAAAGTTTTATTGCCCACGTGCACTTGCAAGCATTTGGTCTCTTAGCTTGGATACACTTTCCTGTTCAGGAAAAACCTCCACCCTCACAACCTCTCAWTCTGATTAATCTTAAGATACACTCTTAAGTCTGGGCAGTTTCCAACATCAAGACCTTCTGGAGTATAGTGAGCCTACGTGTCATTACAAGATACATGGCTGCCTATATATGGAAGATGGAAGCCATCAATACCTTCCAGTGTGATACTCATAAACATGGRAAGGGTGTGAACAGGGAAGGGCAAAAACTGCAGCTATGAGATCATTGTTCTACTTTAGAGCCACAGTGACCTTTAGATGGCTGTTGCGTAATGAAGGCAATGACTGATATTTTGCATTCCTGAACGTCCACCAACACAGCACAGAAATTKTTCACTTTGTCTTAGAACAAGTTATCAGAATTTCAAACAAGTGATTTGCTTCTTTCCCACAGACCTGTTAATAAATCCACTGAAGGCTTTTTTCTGGTTATTACAATGTTATAAGTAGTAATGACTTATCTCCTTGTTACCTCTGACTAGTTAAGTATTATTTCCCAATTTAAAGATGAGGAAGCTGCAGTCAGTAGTTATCAGTAGAAGGGGCAAAATCTACATCTTCTGACTCAGAGTCCTGTGCTTTAAGCAACAGACTATACTTCCTTCTTCAAAAGGTTTATGATAGTATCTAAGGAAGCCACTTTAAGACATGTCTTAAATGTCTGAAGTGATCCAGCATAAACATGTTATAGGCATTTTTAAGCATTACTACAGTCACTGATATATTTAATTTTAGACCATTAGATGTCCCCAGCTTTCCTCTTTTTCCTAAATAACCATTTCTGTTCTGTAGAGCTTGATCATGCAGCTTTATCCATAGTGTAAGATTGCCCTGTAGCAATTGCCCTAATTGGCAGAGATGCTATACCAAACAAATCAAAAATCAGCAAGGAAAGTGATAAGGCAGCTAGTTGTTCATTTCATTAAATCTGATGGTCCTCGTGCCTGAAGTTTTATTTTATCACTCAGATCCAATCTCATTTTGACATTCCTAACATAATTTTTTTTTGTGACATAGGGCAAGGACTAAGTATATTATCACCATTCTCTTTTGACCATGAGTTTCAGGAGTGATTATCATTGGTTAACAAAATGAAGGAATACAGAAAAAAAGGTATATGTGTGATTTGATCTAAATAACCCATATAGTTCTACTGTCCATTTAGAAGAAATGGTAAAATTTTTATGATTTATGAATAAAATTTCTCCTTAGCATTCCATAATCAAAAGCATGAGGAAGATTTCTTACAATTTCTTTCAAATTTGATACTCCTTTACTTTTTGTTTCAAAATTTAGAGGAATTCTTAATCCTAATTTTCTCAATTTTAATTAGTATTCATAAGATTTTTGTATTTCTCATATGTGAGGTGGGACCTGCACCAGAAGATACGTTGATAGCAAACTCAGCTGGGCAGGGGCCATGCTTATCTTTGTGCTTGTAGAGCCACAATCACAAGAATGTTCARTATATCATCCTACTGCTGTTCCAATGCTAAGTAAGAAAAACGCATCTTCAGTCTACATTCTAGATGYGATAAGGTCAAGATGAAGAAGTGAGAGGCTGGAGAAGTGGGAAAACACGTCTAAAGCATCACTGTTGGTTTGCTTACTTAGGGTAGGCACTTGTGCATAGTGGCAATTACAACCAAGTTGCCTTMCAGCCACAAACTAAAGTTGGTGACTGTGTCTGATTTTTGCTTGAGGAGAGGCTGTTGACAGAATGGTCTAGAATTAGAAGAGCATCACATGCTTAATGGCACAGAAGAGAACATTGTAGATGTTTATAAAAMGGTATTATACATAACCTGGAAACTGTTGACCTAGGTAAATAATTTTACCTGCTAATTTTACCAGCATGAGCTGGCAACATGCGCTTGCAGCGCAAAAATGAACCTCACCAGCCTCAAAGCCAGCAGGACTAGGGAGGGGATTCTGCCYTCTACTCTTCTCTGGGGAGACGTCACCCTCAGTGCTGCATCCAGCTCTGGGACCCCCAACATAAGGTGGTCATGGACCTGTTGGACAAGTCCAGAGGAGGTCACAAAGATCATGAGAGGGCTGGAGCACCTCTCCCATGAAGAGAGAGTGAGAGGACTAGGGTTATTCATCCTGGAGAAGGCTCCAAAGAGACCTTAGGGCACTTTCAGTACCTAAAGGGGGGTGCAAGAARGATGGAGAAGGACATTTGACAAGGGCATACAGTGACATTACAAGGGGYAATGGCTTTAAACTGACAGAAAATACGTTTAGATTAGATATTAGGAAAAAAAATCTTTGTTGTGCAGGTGGTGAGATACTGGAACAGGTTGCCCAGAGAACCTCTGGATGTGCCATCCCCAGCAGTATTCAAGGTCAGGTTGAACAGGGTTTGAAGCTACTGGTTTTGTGGAAGGTGCCTCGGCCCATGACAGRGGGGTTRGAACTAGACCAGTTAKAAGGTCCCTTCCAACCCAAACCATTCTATGATTCCATGATGATTGTTGGTGAACTAGAGCCAAGCAAACAAGSAATCCAACCAGCATTAGTGCAATATTTTCCATAAATGCTTACAAGAATATTAACTATTAGTCAATTACAGCACAGCCTAGAATTTTCCTCAAGTCTCAGCAGGCTTCAAAAATATTCCRTATAACTGATCACATAATGATAGAGCCTGTACTTGTTAATCATATACCACAGAAACAGGAACAAACAGCTCTTCCCTGTCTCACATCATGGTTTAAAGTAGTGGGTCTTCATATTAAGCACCAAGGCATTGCTAGAGTGTTTTCATGTAACCTATTAAAAGTGTTATTATTTTTACTGCTTAGACTATTCATATCATGGTGATTCTAGAAGATTTACAAAGCAGAAGAGCTTGTGGAAGACAGCAGCAGCTTCTAGTTGAGTAGGCAATAGCCGAGACACTATTAAAAGATGTTTCCCAAAAGCTGAAGATCAGAGTTMGTTCACAATCTGTGAATGCAAACATATGTAATGCTTTTTCACAGTGTATTGGTCAAAGCTGCTTGCTAAATAGCTATACTGCCCTAGCACTGTATACTGTATATTAGAGTGCAGTGATGCTCTACCWCCTGATACACGAGACAATGATTACAGAGGCAATTGTCCCGAAAGCAAAGCATACATCTGCAGTGCTATAGATTTATTGATGCAAATCAGGTGAGTAGTAATCCCCAAAATGGCCACTTCTACTCYGAATGACAGCATTTGTGAGGATATAAGTTTATACACTGTTTCCCATCTATTGGTAATGGGGCAGCTATGCATAKGAGGAAGTGGATGTAATGCAGAATATCACCGTAGTTTAATCCTGGGCAGATTACACTGATTACAACCATTTACTGAACCCAGTGCTGTRTGTAAGTTCCCCAAAAAAATTCCAAAGTCATGCGTAAGTGTTAGACTTAGATTTTGGCATGAAAAATCTGTAATCAATAGATTTTATCGCTATGTTTGTGGTGGGCTGTGAAAAAAATGTTCAGAGCCTCCAAGTCCTGGTTGGATGGGGCTTTGAGCAACCAGCTCTCGTGGAAGATGTTCCTGCCCATGGCAGGGGGGTTGGAAYGAAATGATCYTTAAGGTCCCTTCCAATCCAAACCATTCTATGATTCTGTAATTCTGAGTTTGTTGAAACAAAGAAAAGGTTTGCTCTACTTCTGTTCAGTGTTGAACCCTTGATGTTACTTACTAAATCATTAATTCTGCTTTACATATATAAATTATGGAGTTTTAAATAATTTTTACCCTTAGGAATGGAAAACAAAGAACCTGCCATACTGCATTAAAAGCAGATGAAAAATCAAAYGTCTGCTTTATGTGATAGTGGACTAAATTTTGCCTTACTCTGCACTTATTCTTGTATGAACATTTCCTTGAAGTGTCATAAGATTTCAGAAGCCCCAAMAGGAGATGGGCAGTGTTCTAATGTTAAATCTTTAATTAAATGTTTAAAGAAGAAGGGATTAATGACCTTGAAACAGAAGAGTTTTGCAATATAGTCCTCCCCTAACTATGCTGTGTTTTTATTTCTTCTAATTTTAAAATAATGACTGACTAAATTTAAATATGTGATTCTTTATTCATTCTGTAAGAAAGAAGAATTTTTTATTTTACGAAATGCTCTTACAAGCTTTGATTAAGCTAGCCCTTAAGAWCTGAAAGTCAGAAAGTTTTCTGTATTACTAAATGATGCAAACATCAATCATGGGAARTAACAAAATAGATGAAAGATATGTGGGTAACCTTGAATTTCTTAATTATTACATAGGGTGTACTTAAAGCAACAGCTTTATTGTATTCACTTCAAAACATTTTCTGCTTTATTGAAACCATTGGATTTCATATTTTATAATGAATTTTGTTCAACTATGTGATGAATTGAATCCAAATACTTTTTGAACCAAAGGACAGAGTAGCTTTCAAAGAGGCAAAAATTAATATTTGTCACTTGTTGGTATTTTACAATATGTAATTCTGTTTTTATTTGTTTTGCCTGTATATTCAATGCAAGAAAATTAAATTTTCCTGTTTATTACACTAAAATTACAAGGCTTGTCTTGAAAACTGTGTGTATAATTTGAAGACTGCTAGGTATATTACACTGAAGATATGGAAGAAATTAAATCAGGTTTAATTGCGGAAGATCCTTTCTAAATCATCATTGATGTAGCAGCTATTTCAACATTTCTRTTCTGAAATAGCTTATAAAATATTCAAATAAAAATAATTTTGCATAGTTTGCAGTATGTCTGGATGGAGGTAGGKAATTAGGTAGTCATTGTATAACATAATGCTTGCTAGTGCAGAGACGTCACTTCTTGCTACGTGGAACAAGCAGGACAGAATCCCAACAGAAATACCTCTACTTGGTAATTTCTCTCAAAAACACTGCTGAAATTCAGTTCTGTCATTCAACTGATGCTTTACATAGCAAGTCAGAMGTTTACACCACTAAGTGGTCCTCTCTATTTGCACAAAGGTTTTATTTTCAGCATTTTAGACAAAGAAGAGCCTATAAGTTTCTGCTCAATTATCTAGAACTCCTTTACTGCACAAGGCAGTGTTTTTTGAGAAGACTGYAATAAGCTTTGTCCCTCTTAGRGGCTGTGTACRTTGTCCCCCGACGGAGATAAGCATRTTKCTCATGYGTGAGGTGGGAAGCATCTGTCCTTTGGCTGGGAGGATGTGCTTCTTACTCCTGTTCCTGTCCAAACAGGCAGCTCAGCTCTTCTCTTGCTGMCAGRTTATTTGCCACCTACTCACTGATTYGGATACAGAATGTGCTCTTCCCACTCAGTAGAGTGGTGTTGAGGGGTTCTGAACCAAGGGGAATCAAAAGCCAGACATACTTGTGAGCGTGCTGGTGTGAGCTGACCCTCCATATCTGCATCAGTGTGTATTGCTGTTGTCACTGCCTAGATGGAATCTATTATGTGAAAGAGCCTTGCAGTCAGGGGAAAGAATTTGMCATTCTGCTCTAGTCAGAGCAGAAYCACRCTGCTGRAAGGTACTAAGTGATGACAACAAGGGCCAAGGCTTAATTTTAGGTTCAAGGGGGATGRTGAGCATGTAAGAAGGAAAGCTGTCAGTTTAAATGTGATTTAAAAGCTGTAAATTCAAAGTTCCGCCTTCTAATGTGAGAATTGAATGAATCATTCCCCAGGAGCATGGTCCAGGAAGAACAKCTGTGGTCCTTGTTCTCTGGAAGCAACACGTTCTGGTTCACAGCKCTCTGAGATCTTACAAAAAATGGGAAGATCAAACAAAAGACAGAAGACCTTGAGCTCAGGAYTGCTCATGGTCCATGCAGGGGGGAGTTTATGASTTTTCCCAGTTTAAAACATCTCCTTAACACACATACTGATGGGTTTACAAAGAGCCGTATAACTCTTATAACTTCTGAAAGCTGTGAAGATCCTGATGTCCTGTTAAACCTGTCCATAATGGGAGGTTTTTATCTTACACATTCCAAACATAATGAATCAGAACAAGGTTTCTCTGTTATATACTGTTACAAATGCCAGCAAAGGCAGCTCTTTTGAAAAGTTTGGGTTAACCACAAAAATTTGGGGATAAAGAAATGGCAACAGGATTTGCTGACCACACTGCCAGAGGATTCCTCCTAAAAATGCTTGCTTGGCAATGTTCAAAGGAGAAATTGTGGACAAACTTGTGCTGGTGCACTCTGCTAAAAAATAAGATGCAAAAAATGTGTAGTCTTATGTTTCCTCATTCTCCTGGATAAAATGTATGTGATGCAAGCAGGCAACAAAATGCAGCACTAGTAGTGTGCTTTTGCACAAAAAATGAGTTMATGAAGTGCACTTTTACAATATGTGCCTTTTTCTAATTTTTTTTTTTCCGTCAGGGGAGATAACTGTGGCTCACATTGTTTCTAATTGTGGTCAAACATCCATATGACCTTCCACAGTCTGACTCGGACATTAAAAAGGAGAGTTTCACAGAACTGGATGAGCCAGTTTGTGGTATGACACTGCACTTCAGTCAACACCTATGTAAAAGTTACATAAATTAGGGCAGATTTCAGTGCACCATTTGTCATATATGATTCATCCTGGCATAAAGTAGCTGGACAGGGCCTGACTAATGCCAGTATGTAAACATTACAGTAAGGAATTTATCATGCAAATTCTATTTTACAAGCTCATGAGTTTATGCCTAATACTTACTTCATGGATTCCCTTTGCAGGTCCAGAAAGTTCTTCGTGTCATATACACAGACTGAAATTTTTGTAATCAGTTTCTTAACTGGTGTTTTCTTTTATGGAATCTGACATTCAGCTGATTTGTATGTGCATTTCCATTCAGACTGATGTGCAACTAGTGTTGCATTCCTTTCAAAGTAGTATGTTTGTAGGCCTTGGTAATTAACGTCGTTTCCTCTCCTTTCAGATGCAGAGGCGGTGACATACACAAATAAAATAATYCAAGGAATATGAGATAGGTTATTCCTGCTTCCAGCATTATGCTTAAAGGAATGCTTAATTGCTATCCATTCTGTTGCAAGCATTGACAGACTTATCAGCAGTCACTTTCACAATCAGCTGGAACTACCTCCAACCTACTTAGCCTACAGGAGTTTGACTATGACTAGGCAGAACTGACATTAAATTGCCCTTGGAATCATTCTAGGATAGCAGGTGAATTTCACAAAGTTAAAATCAAAGACTAACCACTTCTCTGTTGATTCAATCCTTCGTGCATCTGTAACTCTGATAACACCAGATGTGCATGTGTCTGTCTGCTTTCAGGCTTCTGGTCTTGACTATCCTTTCTGTACCTCTATGCCTTYGTGCACTTACAGCATCTGCTTCCTCCACTTTTCAGAGAATGTACTTTGGATTGRTTAGCTGGATGTGAGTCATCACAGCATGTCAGTTCATCTTCCTATAGTCTGTTTTGTTCCACCTCATGCATGTCACTTTTTCCATTTTGCTCTTACCAGTATTACCTGCTTGGCATGGCAGTTTATCAGTGACTGTTTGGAGGTATGAAGCAGCTCAAGCATTCTTCTTTACTATGTAGTTGACTCAATATGACTTTTCATTCAATGTACCTAGTGTTTATATGCTAATTCTTTAAATGTTACGTTTTACTGGCCAAAAATGTATGCAGTGATTCAATGGTAATCATCTCATTCTGTATAAAACTCATATAAAAGGTCTAAATAYATGCACATAAAAATGTGCAAAAATGCAAAAAAAAAAAAATTGCTCAGTAAGAGATGAGAATTTTCACTTGCGATACATTATTTGTTAAGAAAAAAGGTAAAAATTAAAGATGAAAACTTGGRGCTCACCAGATTTTTTTTTCAGGTGTGCTATAGTTGTCCCCAGTCATCTCTGCTCTTGGCTGTGGCAGTCTGCCAACACCATGTCTCATCGTTGATAAAAAGGTTGCCTCAGCTCATTTCCTCTCCTGTGTTTGCCTTTGCTCACATGGAATAATAAACTATATTTTATAATAGCGTATTTACCAGATATTTGCAGGGAGATGGTGGAAATAAGAATGGTGACTCTTTAGGAAATGYAAAAATGAATACTGTAAAGAATGGAGAACTGCAGGCAATTATTGGAAACTGAGGTGATGACACAATACTTGCAAAAAAGGAGCAGCTTAGGGTGTCCTGATTAAGGTGAGTGTAAAATTTTTAGGGCCTTTGCGTGTTCAATGAGGGACATAAGGAGCATGGTATTACTTACCATAATACCTAATAAATAACTGTAGATGCATGCAAGGGTCTTCGCAGAGATTTMGGAACACTTAAGTGAGACAATAATTGAAGCAATTCTATATTAGTAGACCTATTGTAAATATATCAGAGAAGTTATTTGCCAGAAGAACTCTCATGCTAGGCCCAGCAGGAGAACCAGGGTTTTCTGTTGCAGTAGAATTTATTAACATATTGTGGTCATTAGCTGTCCCTGACTYTCCTCTTCCATTGAAGAAGCCTCCYAAAAAGAYRAAGAAATTGMTAGACTGGGAATATTTGCTAAATATATCGCTTTCTGTATGTGAGCCAGCATGAGAGCAGCCTAAGGTGTGGCCAGGATGTTCTTCAGTATCTGTCATGMAGTGTTGAAAAGTCCTGTGGGAAACACAGCAGTTACAGTACGAGTTAGGGCAACWCTTAAGGTAGCTGGAATTTTTCCAGGAACCAACCTGGCCTGTGGCAACTTCTGAATGCAGATAAATACCTATTCCTTGCAWTTGCTTCCTGCTCTGTACTGCATCTGAAAGGAGCTAAACTGTCTGACTGCYGCAGTTTTATAGTGTCAATATTAGCATGCTGCAGAGGAAGAACACAACTGCATCAAATAGCGTACAAGCAAAAAAAGAAATTCTGTCTGAAGCACCATATAACTGTWAAGGGCTAACAGATGAAAATAGATGGAAATATACAAGGTCACTTATTTAATGTGCAGTGCAGAGATTCCTGAGATAGCCCCAGCAGAAGTACTTCTCAAAGTAGAAGTCTCAAGAAGCACTACTGCAAGCCAATTAGGTCTGCATCACAGCACAGAGGTGCTGTCATGCCATTGTCATTGTACAACATACAACATTGTCACCATAAAGGGGAAAATGCGCTTTTCCCCTTCTAACTTAAAATCTCACTTATAGAAGGGAATGCAAAAAGTTTTAAAAACAATTACCATGTGAGTCACATTTCTACCATTACCCTCAGCTTTGCCTAAATAAATAGGGGGTACTGATAAAAATGATAGGGAGATCATTTTTTCCTAGCCACAAGATAAAGCTAAAAGTAATAATATTCATGCCTGGTTTTGACTTATTTCCCGAGAGGAATAGTGTATCTCTTGGATCTACTACAGCTGCGAATGCCATGCTGATAAAATTCATCTCTCAGATTGAAAAGATTACACTATACAAAGCTGCTATGTAATTTAATATTGGTTTTTCTCCTTGTWGCAGGATTAGCTCTCTTTTTATGATTACTGACATATGAAATAAAGAACAGTGACCGGAACACATTTAAAATTAAGTCAGATTTTATCATATAATGGACTTCTATCAGAGGGGGAAAAACAGCATTCATAAAACCAACAGCTAGTTAGTGGTTATAGAAAGAAAGTAAATCTGCAATTAAACTATAGTGGTGGTACTTTAAATATGAGTGAGCAGTGGTAGCTGAACTTGGTTAATTACAGCTGGAAATATTTAAAATAGCAGGAAAAGTTTTATACTGAAAACCATATGATGTGTTTTGGCTTGATTACTCTCAGAAGGCCCTCTGCTGTACARCCCCTCAGGCAAAACACCTGCTGAGATCTAAATGCTTATAAAGAGACATTACAGACACATTTTAAAGATAAAGATTGGATTCAAGCAATGATTACATATCTATTGCCCAGTTTGGTGAAATATAATTTGTGTTATCTTTCCTCTTAGAGGAAAAATACTGTTTGGATTAAATAGTCATTCACATGGACTAATGGACACAATTATGGCTCAGGAAAACTTTTTGTGATAATTGTGTTCTTGGATTTTAAAGTAATGGCCATGTCTCGGCATGGAAGGTAGAGTATATTTAAAACTATGGTTTGTGATAGAGGTTTGGTGATCTCAGCTGTATTTCCATACTAGACTGTACGCTGCTTGAGGCCRGAACTCCTGACTGTGCACCATCAATTATTTATGCACACCCTGAGGCAGAGAGGGCAATCTTGTTAAGGTGCAGAGGATGCTCCTCAYATGTCCACCAGTGCGTGCAAGGGGGAGATCTGGGCCCTGCTGCAAGGACAGCTACAGGGTCACACCACAGCCTGCACAACCAGCACCCACCTTCACCTGCCATGTGCTTCTTCAGGTACTCCTGCAGCACAGGTGGGATATTCTGCTGTCCTGTTTGCTCACTGAGTACACACCGAGAAGGCACAGGGGAGAAGGAAAGTCACGCCACACTCCAGCTCCAGAAGGGCCAGGTGACTGTTGGAGCCAGTCTGCCCTGCACCTGCAATGGCATGCACAGAGCAGTATTGGTGGCAGACAAAACAGCCACAGCAGCTATACCTGTTTCCACTTTGAGTTTCACCTGCAGCTGCAGACCTTCCTTCAGCAATGCCACCTGAACACCAGACCCTGGGACGCCAAGCACTGTCTAGCAAGATTCTCCAGAGCTGACTGTGACAGGCTCTGGCTACAACTTATGCTAATGAGAACAGGAAAAGTATTTTGTATTGAATAACACTCCTTAAATAAAGCTCCTGGCCTGGCCAGGAATGTGGTCACATAAYCGTACAAATATTGTGCTTCCTGCACCACCACTGCCTTGAAGACAGTTTTTGGTCTGCACAAATACGCATCTTTAAACAYATAAGGTTGCACAAATATGCTCTCAAAAATGCTTTCAAAGCCAAAAGGTTTGATTACTTTTTCTGGTATAACTTTAGCATACCCCTATGTATGGACATCCCTGGAAGCATGCTTCAGTCAGCAGTGTGAACATGGATAGAGTAACCTCAAATGCAGTATAGACATAGCCAGCATATCTGCTTCATTCTCTAGGCTCAAGTTAGCTCTTCTTGAAGCAGCATCATGATATYGATTACATTGCATCAAAGAAAGAAAATGTTGCTGGTCTAATRTGTCTCCATAAAACCCAGAGAGCACAGTCTCTGTGAAGCTTCCAGGATCACAGGGAAAAGAAATTAGTGCTACAAAATGTGAGAAATATCACAACTTTTAAGTCTTCTCAGTTAGCAAAATCTGATTAAAGCATTTACTTGCAGAAATAAAGTGGATTATCGGAAAGCTCTTTCACCATGCATGCTTCAGAAAAATAAGATTGGGAGAATAAAACATTTTCTGTTGAAGTATGTCTCAATTTTTTTTTCCAAATATATATATAGATGGATGCTCATTTTGAAAATGTCAACATTCCCCAGGATTGCTTTTATAAATATGAGGAATTGTAGCCGTTGCCAAGATGTGCTTGATTCCTATTTTTGGGCGTACTTCAGAAGTTCATACTTAAGCAGCTCAAGGGAACTTGCACTCAAGGGACTGCACTCAAGGRAAGTTGTGCTTAGGTAAGAACTGACACTAAGCCTCATCATAACAGGATATTTTGGATTTCTGAATCTCAATGCAAGTCTTCAGCAAAAGTTTTGAAACTAGTCCTTAGAMTTCCAGTGGTCCACAGCAAAGCCGCAGCAATGAATAAAAGTGAACTGTAAGTAGAAAATCAAATTCTATGTTGAAATTTTGGATGTTGTCATTCAAGTTCATCTCMAATCTGTAGTTTGGATGGACTGGTTCTACTGCTCTTACTCCTCCTTTGCCATGCAGCTTTGTGAYATAGTGGGATAGAAGTTCCACATTTAAAGCATTTAAAACAAAAGAACACTGCTCTTCTCATACACATAAAGAAACATGTATTTTTACACTTCAGAAAATAAGACAGTATATACAGAAGTAAGATACTAGTTTAATTGCAACCACGAAACCAGAGACCACAAAAATACCATTAAATGTGCAGTATGCGAATCCTTGGGTGCATTGCCCCAGCAGAGGCCTGACTGCCTGTGCTGGAAGCTAGCAGTGATGTGGTATAGCTGTGTAACCTTGGATCATATGGCTGTGAAAAGCTGGTGGGTGAGAAAGAGGTGAGAGAAGCCCCTTTGGAGGCCTCCTTGCTTCCCTTGGGAGCAGCACTTAAGCTCCATCTGTTGCCCTGTGGTGTGCCCAAGCCATGGACCTGAGCAGAGGCACATGGTGTGCCCAAGTCAGRCACCTSTCTTGACCTGAGACCTGCATTGTGWCCGGTGTGGCACCCTCCAGCTGCCGGCTGACCCTGGGCACTGCCAGGGGACCGCTCTGCTTACTCTGCTCTGGCACAGGGCACTGTGGGATCCTGCTCCAGCTTACTCAGCTCGTGGCTTTCCTTCCCTTACAAAAGCAGCCTGCTCCGGCTGCAGTCCTTGCTGCAGTCACCCCTGTGCAGTTCACAGGATTAGATGTGAACCTACAAGAACACCCATCTGCCTGATACCAAGATCCTTGAATAAAAGTTACATTGTCAAGACCTAAGAAAAAAGAACATTGTTTTATTTTTAAAAAGAAACACAACCTATTAAATTGGTCACCAAACTCATATTATTTTAGCTGAGGTAGCACACGTTTCCTCCTGAAAGGATCAGACTGTAGACTGACATTTAAACTAGTTTAAAATGAGCCAAAATGTTCAAGGTAAGCAAGCATCTAAAATGAACAAACTAAAAGTCTGGTTATAGATTACTTTTTTAGCTAGTCACCCTCACTTCTATTCATTCTCAATTTGCTGTGAGTGTCTGGCATGACAGCTCTTAGAGTCAACAGAGAGGATGGTTCAGACATCCACTGCAAAGAGAGGTGTGTACCTGAGGGTGGTAGAGCTTTCCATCTGCTGTCTCTCACASCACTGACATGCTTGCTCACTTATGTGCTGGGTGTACGTTCTGGAAAATTCCTAGCACAGGRTATGTTTGTGTGCAGAAACACTCGTATGCAGAAATTCTGATTTCAGTAGGAGTTTGCTTCTAAATAGGCTGGTTATTGTCTTTAAATGCTGGCAATGAATACAAGAATGTCTCTGCTATGAGTCATACAATATTGTGAAAGAAAGGGAATTCATAATTGAGACATCACAGACATTATCATTACTCCATCAAAAGCAGATTAAAAAGATTCGCTGTTACATGCCACAAATTTGCATTATATTACTTGGGATTTTATATTTTTTAAAAAGTTATGCTACAGCATTGCCTATTACATATTTTTCATTACTTGTCTTTAGTGAAATAGGCCCCAGACCTGCAGTGTGGATAACTGAGTTCTCTCAGTGGAAAAATAGAGCCTCTAATAGGGGAACAAACCCCCTATTCATAATCKGACTCTAAGAAATTTTGTCTCTTCAAAGTGCCTGTGTTTCCAGTCTGTACATTCACTTCTGTATTTCCATTCTAGAATGTAGCAGTGGTGAAGTACCTATTTTTTTTAATAAAATACTGGTAAATTGGCACCTAAGCACTGGCTTATGGAAGTTCTAACTACAACTTTATGGATTGGGGCAAATTAATGTCAAATTCCTTATATGGGTTTGCACTATTTGCTAGCAGCAAGTAAATTAGAGTTGTAGAATCATTTACTATCTTTGGAAMAGAACTTTAGGATCAWCAGGTCCAACCATTAACCCAGCACTGTCAAGTTCACTACTAAAATTAGTGGCTATAGGATTTATTGGARGTAAACTGAAAGTCTACATGTGTTCAAAAAACACCAAAGAAATTTGGAAGCTGTTCTGAATAATCATTTGAAACATATTGGTTTTAAATTAAATTTGTGCATATATATTTATGTAACAATTTCTCTTTTAAATACTAACAATTTTATTATATTTTAATTATAAGAAACTTTTCTATTACTTCAAGTAATTATTATTTATTTCCATGTGCCTTCAATAGATCCCATCCATATACATCACATCAGTACCTCATCCTTTCTGCAAACAAACAAAAAACTCCTGAAACAGCAAGTCCAATCCTTGATACTTGTAAGAGCCAGAGAATCTGAATCCAATCTTACTTTTCAAAAATTGTGTGATTTGAGCTGCTTGGATTCCTGTGATTTTGTTACTCATTTCCCAGTTAGAGAACCTTTAGATGTGACTAAAAGATGTATTTTCTTGACAGTGATCTATTTATTGATCATTAAAACACTATGAATTCAACTATTTGTAATTTAAACAGTCCAATTCAGAATGCACATACACAAAAGCAATCTTACATTTCCCCCCCCCCCTTGCTCTACCTTACTTTTCCCACTATTTTACTCAATTTACAGTACTATTATTTTCAGAGCTGTATTTATAGCTATTTATCTCATTTAACTATTCAAACATGTATAATCCCACCCAGCTTGGAAGATTTGTACAGGCTATCACTTCAACCATAGGAAGATGGGGAGAATYGGTGCACTCTGTGCTTTCTTAGAAGCAACCTTCACATCGCCTGGTGTTGGCTGGTGCAGATTCCATAAAGCCGTGACTCAGCATCTCTCACAGCAGACACAAAGAGMCAGCTGCAGTGATGCCACCACGGTGTGCCAGAGGCTTGCAGGCTTTGGCACTGCTGCTTTAGCCCGTGATGMTGCAGATGCACAGCTTTTCCCAGGTGAGGCACAGGAGGTCAGGACCGGGGGTGGGAAAGCGGGGGGAGAGAGGAGAATGTCTGAATCTTTGTTTCTGAAACTCTTAGTACTTCTGCTGCACATAATGGGTGACAGTTCTGAACTGCAAAGAAATTTAATAAAAAAAGACCCTTGTACAGCACAGGCACAAAATAGTGGGTGTTTGGTCTAAGCTGCTGATGGCTGTAATAAGTACAATTCCTTTAAACGGCAGATTCAGCAGCACCAGATACAAGAGACCCTAATCTACTCTAGAGAAGGACAGTGTCAGGAAAATTAATCCACAAGCACCAGAGGTTTATGTCCAAAAAGGAGACAGAGGAGTCCCGCAACTTTGTTCATGAATAAAGAGAGAGGTCATGGGCATTTCCCATGGGGTCTCTCAAATTGCTAGAGGACACAGCCTCTTTTATCCCAATTTCCTGGCCGCAGTTCCCTCTCTCTTTCCCCACTGGCTGAGGTACTTGAGAGGTACAGCTCCCTGAAATGCCTAATGAAACCCCACCCTTCTATCATACATTTCCCCCTTTAATATATATCTCTGTGTCGCTGCTCTTGTAGTCTGGGGTAAGTCAGTGAGTGGAATTCCTATGGAAATCCTATTGTTTCCTTCTATCTCCCAGTATCAGCCTTATCTTACCCCCAGTCAGTTTATTTGTAAAGACACTCCMTTCTCATTCCTTTCAACAGTAATTTACTTTTTTCTGGACAAAATAATAAACTCATCCATTACAACTGTTTTTCTTTAGAACACAGATGAATAGTTAGATTTTTTTTCCATGGGTATACTCATTTACAGGAATTCCCCCCAAAAAATACCAGTTGATATTTGCACCATACAAACCAGTAGGTTTCTATGTGCAAAGGGCAGACAGACAAGCAAAAAAAATATGATCTGTAACAACTGCTAGCCTGGTTTCTTTCTTTTGCTGCACAGCATTATCAGTAATAGATATGATAGGTAAAGCTCCAACGACGTGGGTCGGGAATCTCCTTACAAGAGTTACCACGAGATGGAGCTCTCAAGCAGCCAAACAACTTCAGCAAACTACAGAGCAGAAAAAAAAGTCAGAATCAGGCAACAGGCAAAAAAATTCAGCCTAATCTCAACACGTAAATGCGTACAATTCTTTATGAAAAAAAAAAGTTATTTTAAACCATATATATGTAAGTGTGTCTGTATGCATTAAACCACATATATGTTTAGAAAATTTTCTCCCCATTGGAGGGAGAACCCTTCAATTTCTTACCTGAGAAAACCTTCCTTGGATCAATACTGCTGATGCAGGAGTTCCTTGAGTAGTAAATGACTGCTGGGTCTGTCCTATTTATAGAAGAGCTTGCATCACAGAAACAAAAGCAAACCCAACCAGAGACCAACAAATCAGATCATATGTGTTTTTTTTTCTCTTCCCCTTCTAATTCTCATGCAGTGAGAAGTGGGTTGCTTTGTGCAGAYGGGGGCAGAGTCTGGCACTGCACTGGTGTTACTAGGATGAGTATCATRGCTCTGCCTGGTTTGGAAAGTTGTGTCTAAGGAATGAGAAAGATTCCATTCTGCACGTTTTTTTCATACTCTTCAGTGCATTCGCTGTCTTGCAATCTTCCTGCAGATAATGAAAATGCCATGATTTGGTCTGCAAGAACAGAGATTTTGCCATTCCARGGCCAAAATGCACCCAGCTACATGTCCCTTGATACTGCTCTGCAGTATACTGTCTGCTCACTAGCTTTCACTTTTCAGGTCAGATGACACAAGTATTTTGGATCYTTTTCTAGTTCTTTCATGCAGCTATTACAAACAGTAGCGCGACAATAAAAAGGTAATTGCACCTATATTGAAATAGTTCTCACAGGTATTTTAACTAAAAGTTTAACCAATTTGTTGTTTAAAAATCAGAAAATTTTGCATTGATTGACTATATTATGTTGAGCTATTGCATCCCAATTTTTTTCCAGTATGATATGAAATCATTATACAGCAATTAAGGTTTTACACAGAACACTGAGATACTATATTCCTCCACAGAAATTTAAAGATAGAAAATCATAATTGATACAAGTCTAGCCAACTAACCTGCTGCACAAAACAGACACAAACCTTTGTTTGACAAACCACAGTCAAATATTTCTACCACTAGAGACAAACATCTCTGTTGCTGTGCAAAAAGGGGATTAAGGATAACCATTTCATGCAGCAGTGCTTTGAGTAATTATATAAGCTATGGTAGACTAACATGATGAAAGGGAAGTTGTCATTAACACGTTAATTCTGACACTATTTTTTAATACCTGTAGTTTTTAATTTGTTCTTTCTTCTCTATATCACATGAATCAAGAAAATTAGCAAATGGCCCATAAAAGATTTATTAGGGGGTGAATTATTTAATTGCAGTATCTACATGTTAAAAAATATTTGACAATAAGGAACAAATTAATGCCTTGGAGTAATCCAGKAACCAGGCATCAGTCTGATACCCCCTCATACCCCATTTCTGTGATCAAATAAGTTAATATGTACAGGAAAAATACCAGACTACTAGTTTCAACTCCTGACTGTTTTATAAATAAGCATATAAGAGTAATCTCTATTAAATATGAAGTTTCAAGAACATCTGTGGCACAAGCCTAAATTAGCAGAGTTCACCAAGTAGATTTTTAATACAGTTACATCTAATTTCATCATTAGACCTTGTGAGAAAAATGAACAACGCGTCAACTAACTTGCTACATATATTGCAACATCATYGTCATCAGAACATTCCTTCATGAATTATTTATTTATATTCAAAAGGTATTTATTACTTCATTATTCTGATATTGTTAATCTCAGAGGGAGGAATTTAAATGTTACTTTAAAGTTACCAGTGGTAAATTCAGCTTGAAAGGATATACATCATCCTTTTGCAATAAATTTCTSTACAGAAAAGATGCAAAATAAATACCTATACAACACGGATAACAAAATCTGCCACATTTCTGCTTAAAATAGCACAGTATTTTACCTCTTGACAGTATTAAGAGAACCTTCAGTGTACGGATCTCCAACTTAGAGAAAAAAATAAAAGCCTATGGTTCTTCCAGAAGACATGAAAAGGTGGTACATGACTGAAGGCATCCAAGACACAATCTGAACATTTGATTCGAGTCATTCTGGGTGGAACATGTTGTAGAAGTGCTGACCCAGCTGCAGGGGAATCYAACAGGAAGGACAACTTTCTTACAGATTTCTTCAGTGTCAACCTAGGCAACATCAAGTGTAATTTATGGGAACTTTCTGGGTGACTCATGTTTAAAATCACTCTATTTTTATTTTTATGGCCCGTGCTTGCTATTTGTGATGAGAAGAACTTTTTTACCAGAGGCYTTTTAGGGGATTTTTATGGTTCTTTCAGCGATGGGATCATACCGTCTGTGTGGTAAGGATTTCTCAGAAGGGGACATCAGTCTGTGGAAGCAGCTTTTCTGCTGGAATGACTGACAGGCCTGCTGTGGAAGATCCATATCCAGGTTGCATGAGGTCTGAGCCTGTTAAAGGCCACTGCTAGCAAAGGAAGGAGGGTAGAGCAGAGCCAAATGGACACCACATCCTTTCTTATCAGCTGAACAAAGAGCACACCACCCCCTCTCCCCAGTCTACAGGTACAATTCTTGCCTTTTGCACAGGAGAAGACGGTGATAATTGTGCGGCACCCTTGGATGGGATGGGGCAGAGAAACAGGTTTGTGCAATTCAGGTTGAAAATGTGTCTCASTGGATTAGTGTCATTTACCTCAGATCCTGCTGTAATTGCTCTGGTTGCTGGCAAGTCACATTGAGAAGACTGAAGGAAATTTTGATTCTGCACTCAATTACAGGCTTAATTGCTCTACAAAATATTGTGCATTGTACAAATACACAAGAGTAGTGGATTTATGCTCACATGCTTGCATATCAAAAAGAAGATTGCATTCCAAAGGAAGAAATCTCCTTAACCCAGAATAAGAAGCTTTAAAAGATCTTTGGCTTGAATGAAAATGCCTTCTTTTTGGAGCCTAGCCCACATCCGTAGGTATAAAGTCCACTAGGACTCTGTGAGAACATCTACAAAAAAACCATGTCCTTTATCCAAGCTGTGGGACTGCTCTAGATTCAATGTTGGAGTGCTATTCCTGCCTTGCTAGAAAAGGAAACAAGCATCCAGAAGTTCTATTTGCCAAATCCAAATGCTATTTGTTTGCAGAAAAAAACCCCCAACATTAATCCCATTTAAAGAAAAAACAAACCCTCTCAGTGCTAAGATTTCAAATGAAGTTGCCTTGATCTTATCAAAACACCACAGCAGTAAAAAGGCTATCCATTTTCTGCTGTTACATCAATCACAGTACATCAAAACAGTGTATCTATAATCAATCAGTATAATGGCACTAGTCATGGCTTGTAGAAACAGGATGAAATATAGTGGTCAAATCCTCTGATTTTACAGTGAGGCAATTATTTTCTACTGAGGTTTTTAAGAGAACACTTATTACGTGAAATGGGGGGGAAAAAAAAAGGCCACATAGCCCAGCATGACTTTTTGCCCTTAGCATAACTTTCCAATGTCGTCTGTGAGTTGACAAAATAGTTTTGATATTTCAAGTGTGTGTCTTATTACACTTTACCCTTCCCCTCAGTTTCAATGCCAGTCACAGCAACTASATTACCTAATCAGTGCCACAAGCTTTACCCCCTCTTTTTTGCTTTTCTTTCTTCAGAGATTTACCTTAACTTGAACTGTAATGAAAAGTGAATTYTACATCACTTGGGTTTTTTATTCATCAGTTTGGTGGACAAGGACAGAAAATGTTTAATTGTTAATACTCCAAGAGTCCAGTGTCATCTATTCAGTTCTCTTCTATTTAGCCAATGTTWTTKGGTCAACAGTTACTTTTAAAACTTKTMYAGCAASAAATTTGCTTTTTAAACATAAAACAACAGTAAATCAGATTGTAGTGCACTGAAAAAATATACAGTAATCCAGTTTTATTTTTTGCTATTTATTTTTTCATTTCTAGAAGTTTCTTGGGTCCCATTTTCTCAGAAAAGCAATCTGTAATTCCATATCTTTGTAAGTGGCATTGCACACATAGGACCAGAACTATTCAGCTCAATCCAGAATTCCTTTTYTTCATAATTACACAGGGAAATCCATTGTGAAATCATGATGAGTAGTTCATAATCTTTTTGTAAAATTATAATAAGCTCAAAGTAAATACATRTACTTGTTTTAAAGGCATCTTTAATCTTTCTAACTATCTTCATTATTGTAATGTCTAAAGATTGATGAAGCATGGAATACTCAACTTGCTGCATCTCACCAAAATCAAAATCAACAAAAGGCCGCTCACGGTCTTGCCTCCTGCCATGCCTGTGAATGGAGAGTTGTGGGATTTTTTTGTTTAGTTTTTTTTTGTTTTGTTTTGTTTGTTTGTTTTTTGTTTTTTGTTTTTTTTTTTCCAGATCAGTGGAACAGAAGTGGAGAATTCCCGAGAAAGGGACTTGTGAGAAGCAGACAAGTAGGAACACTGTAGCACCACTTTAGTTTGGTTTACACTGCTGTGAAACAGCAGTTTGCAGGTGTGGTTCCTCAGTCTAAATCCAGCAGACAAATGAAGGGAGTACCCTGATTTCCTGCASGCTCACTCTTCCCCAGTGTAAGGACTAACGAGGCAAGTGAGACAGCCAGACTGTGCTGGCTTGAAACTAAGTCAAGCTTTCACAAAACAAAGGCTGTCATTGAATGACAGCCCTCATCTTCCCCACCTAGTTTCCAGCTGTCTGCTTCCACTTTAGCTCCAACTCTGTCTGCTCCAACTCTGGTACTTGCTTAACCAGAGTGAGAAAATTTAAGAATCTGACTCAGAAAAAAAGCTGGTTATGTGTTCAAAAGAAAGGGGAGAAAAATGAATAAAAATATTATTTCTCTGAACTGTTTAAGTGAAGATAATTAAAAAACAGCTCTGCTGTAAGGAAGGGAAGAGCTGTATACAGGACAACAGGGGAAGAAAAGGACTGTGGCTTCCAGTTTAGAGTAAGGTGAACTCTCCCAGTATCAGAGGCAGGAGGCCAACACTGCTGTCCTCTGCCACTGATGGAGGTTGTTGTGCTTCCCATCTCATGAGTCCTGTGCCTGTGGGACTTGTGAGCTGGCCCAGTTCACTGACATCAACCCAAGTGGTGAGTGTGTGCAGGATCTGGCACAGAGGCCAAGACAGGCGACAGCTTGGGTGGGAGGATGAAGAAAGTGACTTCCTCTGTTTTCCTTTTGCTGCATGTGAAGAAAGCCATAATTTCACCTTCAGAGGCTTCAGGGGCCAATGAAGAGGGACAGAGAGGACAGGTCAGCCTTTCCCAACATCAAAGGGACTTGATCCAGTTTAAATTGCTCCTGAAACAACATTCAAAGTCACAGCCCCTCACTTAAGGGTCTCAGTCAATTTCTGGCAGTCTACATGTGGGTCAACCATGCTGTGGGGCTGTACTTGGGAAGATGCCATCTATGAACTTGTATGTGCAGTTCTGGGCTTCTCAGTACAAGAAACACATGAAGGTASTGGAGAGGGTCCAGCAGAGGGCCACAAAGATGATTAGGGGTTTGGAGTAGCTCTCTTATGAGGAGAGAYTGCAGGAGCTGGGCCAGCTTACTCCAAAGAAGACAGAGAGAGAAGCTCATTAATGCATATAAGTATGTCTAAGGCAGGTACCAAGAGGATGGTGCCAGACTTTTCCAGTGGTGCCCAGYGACAGGAGGAGRAGCAATGGCCATAAATTAAAACAATGGCCATAAATAAACRCAAGAAAATTAATCTTAACACGAGGAAGAACTTGTTTATGCTGATGGTGGCCGASCACTGGACCAGGCTGCCCAGGRAGTTCATGGAGTCTCTCTTTGGAGGCATTCAAAACCCATCCTGTGTTACCTGCTCTAGACGATCCTGCTTTGGCATGGGGGTTGGACTAGATGATCTCCAGAGGCCACTTCCAACCCTGTGATTCAGCGATTCCGTGTAAATAAAGGCACAGAAGGCCCGGTGGGTTGTGCTGGATTTAYGGAATAGCACCAAGCACCCAGGCTTGCACAACTCTGAMATGAWTAATCCGTGTCTCTCTGGAGTKTTGTCGCACTCCGAACAACAAATCCGATTTTGCGGACAGCAACRCTGCAGAGCCAAACCACACCAGGAATACCGGGATGGCCTCACGGGGATCTCCCCACCTTACACCTGGGCATCGAGCAGGGCGGGAGGGGTTGCAGGGCATCGCTGGGGGATGGGAAGGGGGAGAGAGGGAGGGAGAGAGGAAAGCACCCCAGCACCTTTCGCACCTCCTCCTCTGTCCTTCCAACACTTCCCCTTTCTCCTCAGGGGCGCCGGGCGCATGCGCCTCCCACTGCCGCCGGACACGACCCGCAGGGGTCCCGGCGGAGCGCCCGCGGGAACGCGCGCTGCCCGCGCTCTGCCAGCCCGCCCACATCCATACATCCACCCATACATCCACCCATCCATCCGTCCATCCGCCCGCCCGTCCCCGTCCATCCATCCCGCCGCAGCGCGGGGCAGGAGGCGCGGCTCGGGCGCGCTCTCCCAGGGGAAGCAGGAGACGCGGCGGGAGGCGGGGCTGCGCGGGCCACGCCCGGTGTATCCGCCTGGCGCCGGCCGGGGCGGCAGCGGCAGCGGCGGCGGCGGGAGGTGCAACTTCCACGGGACGGAGGCGGCGCTGCCGCCGCAGAGCCCGGCGGGGAAAGGCGCGGCAAAGCGTGAGCGGCTCCCTGGGGGACTCTCCTGGTCCGGCCCGGCCCGCGGTGGAGGGGAGCGGACGGCGCTGAGACCCGTCGGGACGAAAGTTTGGGAGCCGCCCCGCGGGCGGGCAGGAGGGGCCGGAGGCCGCAGCGTCAGGAGCATGAGAGGTCCGCCCCGGCCTCGCCGGTGCCTGTGAGAGGCGGCCCGCAGATCTCTCTTCAGGCGGGAGGAGAGGAGAGCGAGCGGGGGCGGCCGCACCTCCCGCCGGGACTCCCCGAGCCTGCGGCTGCGGTGCCTGCGAGCCCCTCCAGCCGCAGCGGCTGCTCTCGAGCTCTATTTCCCGTCCCCCGGCGGGGGAAGAGGAGGGGCGGCGGCGGGGAACCCTGTCAGGATCCCTCGGGACGGCGCGGGGGCGGCTGGAAATCCCTGAGCGGGAGTGAGCGGCTCCCGCTGAGCCCTGCGCAGCGCCGCGTTCCCTTCCCGCCGGGGGCTTCCCCCTGCGGGGCTGCGAGTGCGCATGGGGGCGGCGGGCGCGGAGCCGGGGCGGGGAGCGCCGGCAGCGGCTCCATGAGGACGGCAGGCCTGTCCGCGCCCCCGCCGCCCGCCCTGCCCTGCCCGCGCTTCCGACCCTGAGGCCCTCGGCTCGCCTACGAAAAAACTTTTCCGCAGCGTCCGAAGATGGAGCCTGCCGGCATGGATTATTTCTGCGAGCAGGTACAGCAGAAGGACGTGGGCCGCAGGATGCAGGTCGGCCAAGAGCTGCTGGAGTACCTGGGCGACCCGGCGAGGTCCACCGATCTGGAGCAGGACCAGCAGCGCCTTGACAAAGTGATCGACGAGTTAACAGCGTGGGTCAACTCCAGTAATTTTAAGGTGAGGCTGCTCGGCGGGGCTYGGTACGGGAAGACCATGATTCATCATGGTAGGGAGGTACAGAGCCCCGGGTTACTTTTTAATCAGGTACGAACAGAAATAAAACTACATTTGCGACGGTTTTATCCATCCCCCGACAAAGGGGAATTCCGAAATTTTTGGACGGGTGGGTAATGTTTTATTGTTTTTATTCCTGTGTCCTCAGAGAAGGAGTAATAGGGGTTTTGCTTCTTTCTTTATCGTTGGCTGAATGGTATTTTGGTTTGGTTTTGGTTTCGGGTTGTTTTTTTTTTTTTACCGCATAATGTTTAGAAAATAAACCCACGCAACTATAATACGCACTCGGGTTGTGTTTCTTACTCAGAAACAAGATATTTTTTTTTTTTTTTTTTTAATGTTTAGAAAATAAACCCACGCAACTATAATACGCACTCGGGTTGTGTTTCTTACTCAGAAACAAGATAGGTGATGATTATTTTTCTTATTTTTTTTTCCCGCTACCACTCCCATTCTATGGTCTCTGTACTTGGGTGTAATGTTTCATGGGATTGCCATCGTTTTCTGCAGGCCGTAAAGAGTGCTACTTCACCGGATTTGTATTACTCTGTGTGTRTTTCAGACGATTTAATGAATAATTGGCTTCTTGTGGTTCCCACTTTAAGTTTGAAGTTGTTTATATCGTCTTTAGGTGACTTCCTTGTACCTGGGAAGTTGTACGGTATCCTTACGGCGGCCCGATGATGACTCACGTTTCGCTTTTTTCGATGTGCGTGTGTCTTTTAGATGGAGCCACGGGAAAAGAGCGATCAGTCCCTCGCACAGTGCAACACTTGCGAGTTGTTCTGACGTCGCTCAGACGATAAGGCGATTGACAGCGCAGTTTTATCGCCAAGGACAATCGTGTTCGCATTGGCGATTTTTTTTTACAATTTATTTTTATGAATTTCCCCCGCCCCGGTCAGGGTAGGCCCGCGCTCTCGCCGCCGGGGGGCGCTGCCGGGCCGCGCTGGGCGCCCCGGGCTCTCGGCCGGGCCAGCTCCGCCCTGCGCTCGTAGCGTGAGCGACTCGCACTTTGGACCTTTAAACTCACTCTACTCAGCTTATTCTCGCCTTTTTTTCTGTTGTCTTAGACGCGGGAGGAGGGCGCAGAGTAACCTCTAAGGGCACTATGTTCCCGAAATGGATTTTTTTTCTCCTGCATTGACTTTACTCYGCCAGTGTTTGCACGTAGCAACTTCTGAGTTTGAGGTCTGGTAATAATAAAGGCTTCACTCCATTTGCGCATATGATTTGTTTATTTTGGAAGCGATTTTTAAGTAAAGGTCAGGTAAGCTTGAGGAAGTAGCGTGTTCTGGACAAATATAATTTATTTGCCCTTAAAGTCATCATCTGAGGGCAGCTGTTGGTGATGGAATTTATTTYTGTGAAGCCTAGACAAGTCTTTAAAAACACTCTTTTGCATGAAGAAGGCTAGCTATTTACCTAACAGGGTAATGTAAAAGTTTCTTCCTGCACTTGTAAATTAACAGAATTAGGCACTAAGACTGGAAAGTCAATTATCAAGCTCTGTTTTTCATAGTGCTATACATTTTGCTTGCTATTGATGTAAGGTGACAGACAGAACTCATTAGAGGATGAATAAAAACTGTGCAGTGCTCTACAAGCATCAGTCACAGAAGGGAGGTATCCCTAGTGCAACCTCCCTGCTAAATCACTTAGAGCAGACAACACAGAATCACAGCCAGGGGCCTTTTGAATATCTTCAGATGAGGTTCTACAACCTCTCTGGGCAGCATGTTCAAGTCCTCTGTGACCCTCAAAGTAAAGGAATTTTTTTCCATCAAATTCGGATGGAACTTTAGTGTTTCAGTTTGTGCTTTGTTGCCCCTTGTTATATCACTGGGTACCACTAAAAAGAGTCATGCAGAATGAGAGTATTCCAGATTCTGAGAATTTTAAAGAGAGCTTGCAAAATCATTGAAGTATTTTTGTTACGTCTTCTCTGTCTCCTTACTAGTGGCTGTTTATACGTGCAACACTATTTCAGTGCATGTCAAGTACGTTGGAGAATGGTATTAGTCATGGGTTTGATCCCTGGAGGGGCCTTAAGAGTTTGGTTCAGTGATCCTTGTGGTCCCTTCTGGCTTGGAAGATTGTGATTATATTAATGACAGCAGCACAAAAATGGGTGTTTTGCTCATGATTGGTTCCAATGTGCTGCCATGTGCCAACATGTGCTGCTTCAAAATGAAAACCAATATTCTAGAGAAGTGGTTTGTGTGTTATTTTTGTACTTTGTCTCATGTAAGCATAGATGCTACACATTTAAATATAATGTCCTATTTTGTTATTAAACTCAGGCCCTGAACAATTGAAAGTARTGAGTGCCACAGACTTAGGCGTTTTTTTAAAAAAAAACACTAATAATTTTTTATTGCTGTATTATTTAATATATTGTTGGTCACTCTTTAATGAGGAATGGATATATATGCATAGAACACTTAATTCTGCATATCATTTCTTTCTTTTATATCTTGCTAAATGTCTTGCAGGTCTTCATAGTTCCAATGTAATGKATCCCTCCCAGTTGACATGACTGATATCACAAGCAGTGTGAGACTTGCTTATTTATCAGAACTGCTGAGCTAGATGAATTGGAGATACAAGTGGGGAATGCTGGAGGAAGTTTTGAGGGGGAGCATTATTTCTGCTGGTGGTAGTGGGTATGGATAATAAGGGAATAACTAATGTGACTTGCCCTGAATGTGGCATATTCTCTGTGAAAGCTCAGTTCTTGCACGCAGTGCARTCTGCTGACCATACTGAAAAAGGAGATGCATGATCTGGGAGCTCTGGTCTCATCTCTTAAGCTGTGCATGTGAAGAGAAAACTTCCTATGATATGCCACCCTGGAAAGCCATTTGTGGCTCATSTAACCAAAAGGGCAAGGATCTGGAGATAGTAGGAGGGTTGACTTAGCATAATGGGTTGACTTCATAATGAGTGGAGGAAAAAGAGAACAAGCGTTCAGTGAACAAGTTGGACTCAATGGTCTTAAAGGTCTTCTCCTAAACGATTTTACAATTCTAAATGTGGGCTATTTATCAGTGAAGTTGAATTAGCTCATCTTAAAAAGATTTYGGCCACATAAAATAGTGCTTTTGCTGTTTTGAAGTTTGCTACTCTTTATAGTTAYTTAATAAAGAATTTGGCAATTCCAAACTCAGAGAGCGGATAAGAAAATTTCTGAGTTCATCTAGCTCATTGAAGTGGAAAACACAATTACTAGTTTGAGTTACTGGTATAACAAAAAGGTGGGATTAAGTCTGTGTTGACTCATGTGCAGGTGTTTCAGAGTTGCAGTGAAAATTGGTTGCAGAACACAGGGAATGACCTAGACAGAGATGAGTCTGTTGTACTTGAGTTACGATGTCTACACAGTCAGTGATAAATTAAGCTTCCAAAGACGCTTGCAATGTCAGAGTACACAGAAGATGTGCATAATTTAAGCTTTTATTTTGTATCTCAATAGAATAAAAGAATTCCTCGCTGAACTGAAAATCATTTGCTTGGTGATCTGGTTTATTTCCTATTGGCTGGGTCTGATCTCTCTCCTRCAGWACAGAGATTTGGTTTTTTGGGTGTRTGTCAATCCCCAMCCCCGCCAACTGTTTTCCCAAGGTTGTGAGGAATACGAGTAGATAAGTTGAATGGAAAGTATTAAAAGTTGAGTGATGGTATTATTTTAATGGTATTTGTTCTCAAACTGAAATATTTAGCGATCTCAGAAAATTGGAACAGTGCTGTTGTTTCTGTTCAAGCTTTCCGGTGAACTTCAAAGAGTAAATTCCCATTCTGAGGGTAGCACTACTGATAGATACTTGCTGATGGGTTAGCATGTATCTTCGTCTATGTAGGCATGAGTTTTGTTTAGCACATCTCTTAGGTCTCTCTCATACTCAATAGTCACTTGAAATAATTACGAKATTATCTTAACTGTGCAGTCTGGTGACTCAAACTGTTCTGTATCTGACTCAAGTAATCTGGAAATCAGCTTTGAACTTCTGCTGAAGTGATATGGGATGGGGAAATACTGCTTTTCATGTGCAGCTTTGSCAGTCTGGTCTTGGCTGCTAACATGTTGTGGAGTTTTTTAAAAATATCAAAACAATTACCCTCATAAAAATTATTTTCTCAGCAATAAAGCCACCTTTTGATTCTTTAAGCAAATTACACCTGATCAGAAGTAACAAAAACTTATTACTAAAATGGTGGTCGTTTCTCAAAATAACTTCATGTATGAGTTTGTGACTGTGAATCATCTTTGGATTTCTTACCTTTGTGGTCAATATCTCAGCTTGTTTTATTYCTTAGCTGCAGTAGAAAAATAATTAATAATCACTGCTTTTGTGCCACAGCAGCAGATTTTTTGCCATGGGAAGAAGAAAATCTCATTTCACTCTCTTTCTGATAGTGTGGATAAACTGTTTCTTTTAGGCAAATCTTTGGAATTACCTTTTTTATTTTATGCATCTTAATGAAGAATGAGATTTTTCTGAGCTTTGTCTCAACACCAAATACTAAGAGATACAAAAATGCGCAAGCAGCATTACGGGTATTTTAGTATTTCCTTCACTTAGCAGGTATTTATTTTGATTTGTCTTTAGTTCGCCAAAGGGCCAGCAGGAGGAGCTTTCAATTTCCAGACAGGAAGGGAAGATTTGAACAGTAATTTTGCAAATAGGTAAAGGCAAGTGGTTAGGATGCTTGTCTGAAGTACTTGCAAAGAGATAGGAGCAGTTAAAACTTGATTGACTGCATGCATATGTGTGAGGTGGAAGCTAGAATTTAAAATTACTTGAACAAAATGGAGRTACTGAGATCTGAAAAAAAAAGTTCAGAGATTAAAAATGTGAGGTCGCACRTTTCATTACAAATAAGTGAATGAAYAAATGCAGGATGTGGGGCATGTGATTAAGTAACAGACCTTAAGAAGAAAATGTGTGGGTCGTTTTGGATCTGAAGTTGAGCACARGCCAGTGTACTCTACACAAAAGGCAAATGTCGTAGTGAGTTGTAGGAGTGTTAACGTGCAGGACAGAGAGAAGGAATTAAAGAGGACKCAGCTAAACGTTTATTTTTCAGTTACTGTGTAGATTCCAGTATTTCCTTAGTCTTTGTTAGCAAACAGTGGTAATTTAAATGTCTTTGTTGAATGAGAGATGTTTGACTTTCTGAATTTCATTCTTTCTTTCTTCAAGTTTTGTTTGATCTTAGCTTTGTGGGAGCTACTTTGTTTTTTTCTGTGTAATGAGAATGTGGTTTGACCTGTCCATGTATGAATCCAGTTTTAGTTTTCAAGCTCAATTATTTGAGTCCTTCTTAAGTAATAAATACTATTTTTTCATGTGCTATTTATATTCTATTAAGGTATTAAATCAACTATTGAATACTAACCAAATAAGCAGATCCCCAGAAGACAAAGGACATTTGCAAGAAGTTTTAATTATTTTAAGTTTAATTAAAACTAATTTTGTCTGATCTTTAATTTGGAATGGGGAATATATAATCTCACACTCTCGGGCATCTCATCCTGAGGTGGAATTGACTGTTCTTAGTTGTCTTCAGTGTGTATTATCCAGCCTAACTATACTCAGTGTTGAAACTCTGCTGCTCTTGTGGCCAGGTGTTCTATTCTCACTGTCATTCTTCAGGCGATGCTGAATTAATCTTCCAGCGTTTCAGCAAGCTGATGTGAATCATGTTACAGGAGATTTAAGTGCACCAGATCAAATATGCCTGCAGGTCGAGAGGGGTAACAGAACCATCACTTTTAGCCACCAGTTTTATTGACTTGGGTGTGTGTAGATAGCCTGCCCAGGCACTGTGCAGTGTGTGAGAGGAAAGGTACATCGTTCAGAGCAGAACTCGCAGCAGTCAGCGCATGTGAGCTGTGCGATTTTAGCGGCGCTGCTGATTCAAGCAGTTTCTGTGCCTGGCTGGGGAATGGTTCTGGTGCGTCATGCCTGCATTGCTCTGATGTGAGTGCTTGTGAGGCTGCACAGCCAGCAGGCTCGGGGAGGAGATGTGACTGAGAAGATGYCTTCTTTTGTTCATTTGTTGGGCTGATTTCCTAAAGTGGGCTTCTGATCAGCTGCTTCTCTTCCCACAGCAGAGGAGCTGGTGCAGAGGTGGGAGTACATAGCAGAGAATAGGGATCACTGTATGCTTGATACAATTTAAACAAGAGGAAATGGGAAAGGAAATAAAAGACCTTGGGCACAAAAAGATTTAAATTCTTTTGCAAGAACTGAGTACTAAAATAAAGTGTTTCTTTGTTTTGAACCATCAATGTGCTTTTGACTGCAATTTTCTTTGGCGAAAAAAAAAGTTGTTGTTTTTTAAATTAATTATTTATTTGAAAGAGAAATACCATACATCTCATTGTCTTCCCACTGAACCCTGCTTTTAAAGAGGCTCTGTCTTGAAACTTTTTCCGCTGCAGCACACAAAGTTTTAGCCTGACAATCTCAAAAAGAAAATGGCTTACAATGTCAGGTGTTGCTGCATCATATACTTTTGGGTTTTGYTCACTGTCCTTGGAACATTATGAAAAGTTTATAACACTAGATAAGGGAAGAATGTTTAATACACATGTGAAGCAAACTGGAGATGTTCCTGTAATGGATCAAACTGGAGGCARTGCACAAAATTTAGAATACTGTATTGTCCACAGAATACAGAACCRTTTGGAGATCACACTTGCAGTCTGAATTCAGTTTGAAGATTATGAGAGATTTTGAAATAACAAAGGCTGTAAGCATTTTTTTTTCCAGTGACCATTTTAAGTGTTACATKAACATGTTCTAGAATTGACTAGATGTTTCTTTATTAATGCGGGCAGTCATAATAGGAAGCTAAAGTTCCCAACTTGGGGAAAGGACACTAAAACGTATTTTCTTTTTTTTTCCTTTTTAATAAGCTCTAAAATTTTTATGAGAGCACTRTGCTTGCTTGTTTTGGCTTCATTACAGGAGAGGTCAACATAACAGGGACCTCCCAGAATTGTGCCTGTTGAGAGGTCCCCTGAAGAAACCAAGCCTTTTCAGTGCAGAAATACACTTGTCACTSTCTAAATAAATATGGGCGGTTCATTCAGCAATCATCTGGTAGTGTGGTTACTTGCCCTGTGATGCTTAAATGTTCTGTGGTTGGCCATTACAGAATTATGAMGGGAAGGTTACCATCAGTTTGATGGTCTGTACTCCTTTTGAGATGAGGGTTGCAGTTGGTGGGTAGTTTTAACAGTAACAAAAAATGGATACTTAGAATCTTGTGGTCTGAAGTATAGTTGGAAAACATCTATTTGAAGGCAGTGACTTTGCATTTTTGGATAGAGGGGGCTCTGCATTTATTAATGAACTTGGACTCCAGTTGTTGAGCTTGAAGACTTTTTAGTTACCAGGAGCTTTGTTTCTTTGCAAAGTGATGTGATGCATGTTAAAAAAAAAACCCCACACTATTGCAGTTGGAAGTGTTTTATTAGTGCCCTTGAAAATGAAACAAGCAAGAGAATGGAAATAAAGCTTTCTTGTCAGCTTTCATCTGAACTATAGATGATGTGTGTGGTAGCTTCAGCAGCTGGGACTGCAGTTTTGGCTTCTRTCAGCAGAGGCAGCTGCCCAGCTGCTGCTGAATGGCAGGGAGAATGGAGTCTGAAGGCAACATGGCTGGAACTGAAGAACCACATGAGTTGAAGAAATCACCCTGAATAATGGAGACATCCTTCTGCCCATGGGGGCACAGTTTTGTATCTGTGTAAGCTTTTGAATTAAGGGAATGGACTATGGGTAGATGTCAGCGAAGTGGTCGAAGTGTGTAGAACTGGAATGGGAAACAGTGAAGGGAGCAAAAAGTATGGAATAGGGGAGCAGAATTGTGTCCAGAAAGGTGAGTAGAGAGAAYTAAAAACACAAAACTTGAACAAGTGATGTACAAGAGACTGCATGTACATGCATGCGTATTTTTGCTTCGCATTGAGCTGCTTTCAAGGTACTTGAGATTATGAGAATTGAGAAAGTGTCTTGGCTGACAATAMTTGTATTAAGAAGAAAATCTCATGRAGTTTTTGTATATATCTTGTTCCAGCACTGCAGTTCTGGAACAATGCTTGCTCTTGAAGGGTGTAGTTGTTTGGCATGCTGTATTCTGTTTGTCAGTAATTGTTAGTGATACCACAGCTGTCCCCATGGTGACAGGAAGTCCAGTGGCTTAACTTCATTCTTTGGAGTTCCAGATAATGACCTCCATAATTCCCCCATTAGATTCTCATGATTATTTCACAAATCATGATCTACGGAATTCRTATTTCCATGTACAGGTCAGAGATCCAATCATCAAATCCAAGGACATTTGTATTAAAGTCATGTGGCAGCTKACACAGGTAGAGAGGTTTTCCTGATAGTGTCCTTTCCCTAGCTGTCCCCTTCAGGGATGGGAAATTGCAGAATCACAGTGAAAGTAACAGTGAGCATGATCATCCAGGTATGGTTTGAAGAACAGTRTTTCTTTTCTTAGCAAAAGCCTAGGTGCCTGGAAGTTGTCCACTTCCAGGGAAGAGCAGGGACAATGCTGGAAAGCATGTGCAGAAAGAGAGCTGGAAAAGGAGCAAGTTGCAGAGCAAGAATAGGCTCAATTATTAATCACTGGTTCAATTCATAGTSATATTTTGGTTGGAATGTCTTGGTTTTACTAAAAAGTCAGGTCTTTTTTTTTTATCCAGAACAGATAAAATATTTCTTAGTTGGTTTGGCAACTTTGTTGTGGTCTGAGAAGTCAAGGGGGTCTTAATTTTGGCTTCTTAAAGGAGAGCAATTAACCAATTCCAGTTCAAATGAGCCTAMATTTCTTTTCCCCTATGAACTTTAWAAGCACTGTTTAAATGTTTGAAACAATGGTGAGTTGATGAATCAGTCTCAACATACAAAGGCTCTTTATAGACACCAAGCAAAAAGGCTTAATGAATGCAGAGTAAGAAAAAAATCCATTGATTTTGATCCCAGAAGGCATTCATCCCTCATTGAATCTGYTGGGGGAAGAGCAGTGATGCTGGTGAAACGTTTTTCTATTGATAGTGGAGGGCCTGTGTTGGTAAATGGTCCCACAAAGTRTCTCAGAGCTTGGAACCTCTTTGTTGCAGATGAGTTCTACCTCAATTTAGGTTTTTTGAAATTTTTTGTTTTCTATTTTTGGCATGCTGTTTATGTGACCCCATACAAATTAAAGGCCTCCATCCAAAAGACCTATTTGAGTACTGTGCAGGTGATACCTACCAGGAGATGCTGAACCTTTGAGCCTTGTGTATCAGAACAGAGAAATATTAAAACTGATTTACAMAACCAGTAGGTGGTAGTTCACTTGCTGTCCTCTCTAACTGTGTGGTTCAGCTGACTTGTTTTGTAGTGTGTAATGAAAGCAAATTTTGTACCTAGAGCAGTTTCCCATTATTTCAGCTTGTGATCACACTTACAGTCTACTTTTCCAGTCATTGTGTCTTTCCATATCAGTTACCTTTTTGAAGTTGCAGACCATGGAAGACTTTGTTTGAGGTAAAGATGATGCATGTGTGCTTTACTACATTTAAGTTTCTGAGTTGCTGTTCTTCATAATGGTAGAAATCTTCAAGCCAAATTTTGTAAAGATAAATATGCAGAGAAGAAAGAGACTTTGTAAAAAGTACTTTACAGAAGGAAAGACTCCTGCTTTTGCYGAACATTTGCATGGAAGGATATCTTAAAAGGTGTCAGGTGGGGCTTGTAGTCAGGAAACAGAAGCATAGGAAAACAATGGGTCTAGAATGAATTTCTTTCTTTCAGCTGTTGGTTTTTAGATGAACTTTTGACTGTGGTTTCATATTGCTTGATAATCTGGAAAATAACATTAAAGGAAAAAGCTTGTGGAAAGCCTTGACATTCCCATAAAAGCTAATTTATATATTTTTTCCCTAAGTCACTCACTGATTATAATATTCTATTTTCCAAAGCTGTAGATAGAGTCAGTGGTTGACAATATATTAATTTAAGCCAGGGCTGCCATCCACTTATGCTGTTCTGTGTTTTAGTATGTAATAAAATTGTGTCCAGGTGCCCTGTTGTACTAATTGGGAATTAAGTTTTATACCTCCTTTTTAAAATGAAATCTCTTATGCTAATACTGAATTTATTAAAATCAACTTAAATGTGTGGTTGCTTCTCATCCTAGGTTTTATGGGGATCTGATTTTCTAGTTTCCTGTGGAAACAAGGCTCATGGGATCCTGTGTACATGGGCCACGTGTATGTGCATGCATAACCAGTCAAGTTTTTTTTGGCCTGCTGCCTAGTGTGGACAATCGTGACAGATAAGGATTKYAAGSATGCAGAGGGGTCCAAAAAATACARTTCCWAATTTTATGAAAATAAACAGYTAATAAAGGACAGGAATTCTAACCATGAGTTCATGGGGAAAACATTGTAGTGCATGCCTTACTAGAAAATAAAGATGAAGAAAAGCTTTAAGGAATGCCCAAGCTTAAGGAGGTTGTTCCTTTGACAAATGGTTGTTCCATTTGCACCTTCACGGGCAGCAGATTGAGGTTGTGAAAATGCAGTTCTGGTGCTGCTTATGAACTATTACAGGAAACACAGAATGAAATCTTAGAACAATATGCAGGACAGTAAACAGTAGAAGAAGTGTCCTAACTTCTTAAAATAATTTTGTCTAACTGATAATTTCTGTTCATGTTTTTGTTTCTATATTAGTGGATATTGTTATCTGACCTAGCTTCTSTTCATGGATGGGAAATTCCTCAAAATTCCAGTAGTATTTTGCATTTCCTTTTTCTTTCTGTTTCGGTTTGTTTTTTGTTTGGGGTATGTTTTGTTCTGGATTGGGTTGGTTTTTGTTTTGGTTTAGTTTTTCATGTTGTTTTTGTTTGGTTTGAGGAGGTTCTTTATTATTTTTTTAACAAGCAAATGAAAAATTAGATTTCCCTAGCTTAACAAATGGTGTACAAATGGTGTAGTCTGAACCACTAGGGAAAGTAGAATTAGCTTCTCAGTTATTTTCTTTTGGGAGTTTGGAAAATGATGTAATGATTTTAGTGGATGAGCTAAGTGACCAGATTGAAGTAAGCTTTTAGCATCTGGGAAACCTTTAAACCATGTCTTTGTTTGGGTTTTGTAGYTGAAAACACAAAAACATTGGATTTCTAATATTTCTTTTTTTTCTGTTTTAAGGCAAGAACTGAAAAATCTGAACTGCTGTATGTAAATAAATTTGATCTGTTCCAAACATGTTCTGATATCTTTGTCTAAATAAGAACTTTGAAGGAATTATTAGCTTTTTAACAGAGACTTTAACTTACCTTTAAAATAGTTTTTCAGCATGCTTGCATTTATCTGTCTAATTTATTTGAAATCTATTCTAAACAATTCTTTAGTGATTTGGTTTATGATATCTAATACTTTTGTTTCAACAGGTAGCACTGCTGGGATTAGATGTTCTAGGTGCCTTTGTCGACAGACTATCAGGACGCTTTAAACCCTATATAGGAACTGGTAAGTGAAATACAACCTTTTTTCTCAAGAACAAACAGTAAAAGATACTTTCCCTCCTCCCTTGTCAGCTGAAGTGGAACATGTTGAAAACTTCTTGAGCTAATTAYCATGTACTGGCAGGCATGTTACTGGTGTTGGAATTGAAATAATTGTATCGTAGCATGTCAGTGTTCACTTGTCATGCAGTCACTGATTTCTTATGTCATGGTTGGGATTTTTTTATAAGTTCCAGGAGTGTCTTTCCAGTAATTAGTTTCATTCTATATGGTGGTTTACCACTCCCCAAGACAGTCATCTAAAATTTACTTTGAAACAAAAGTATTATCTTTAACTAGTGTAAAAGATGGAAGGTTTTATTTGCAGATTGCTTTAATCAGAGCTTTATGTCTGCTGAAGCCTGTAGTCTCAGAGGATTATGTGGTCCACCTCCTGTTAGATAGCTGGCCTGTGGCTTTTAGTAGTCTATAGCTTTTATGGGACTGAAAAAMGTCCACGTACTGGCTATCATTCCTATATGGAATGTTTACTGAAATGAATTTCAGATTAATGGATCCACATGTGCTGGAGTATGAGACATTTATTCTGGGAGGTACAAGCAAACTACACTGATCAACTCATTTTGCTGCTGTCTTTGAAAAGAGATAGTGGTATTAGGACATTAACATTGGTGTTATATTGCTGGCTGTTTTAAACAGAAGTTTCTAGTTCATGTCCTTTTTCAAAATTTGCATGAGATAGTTTACATCGTGTTCCCCGATCCCCAGCTATCTCAGATTGTCTRTCAAAATTTTAAGCTTCCTCTTCTTTACATGTCTAGTTCTGTATTTAAGAGCTAAGAAATTTCCAAGTTTAGGACTACAAAGTGTAGTTTATGACAAGCTGCTAACTAAATAAATTGAAAGCATATTTCAATATGCTGTGGAATTACTGTAGTAGTGCTACAGAATTTGAATCTATTTTGTTGCAGAGAGTTTTTCTTTGGCTGGTTATTTTTGTATTGGAGCAGTGTAGGGGAACTGGAGGCGTATTGTGCTGTGCACAGTATTGATTTCTGAATAGTCTCCATTTGTGGCTACAGTGTTTGACTCCAGAGTTTGGCTACGTTTTGATTTTTATTTTAAGACTGCATAGAACCTAAAATTACAGTAACTTTAGTAAAGATTGGGAAACTTTTAAAATTTTTTCTCTGTTTTTTTTAAGTGTGAACTATCTGAGAAGTTTTGAAAGTACTGTTGTTGGTTTGCGTTTTTTTTTTTTTTTTTTTTKTTACAGTAGTTGAGTAATTTAAGATTATGAACAAATTAAAGATTTAAATTTCAGTATTTACATTAAAAAAAAAAAGAGAGTGCTGGCTCTGGGTGACCAGCAAACACACATAACATTTGAAGCTGTATATTCAAAAAGTATTTTTTAGTTAAGCTAAGCAATAGTGCCTTCAACTGCATTGGTCCTCAGAGCATCTCCAGAATCAAGAGTTCTAGAATATGGAAGCTACTGTTGTTCATAATCAGCTACTGTATAAACTGAACAGACACTGAAATCCTAGTCTCAGTAAAGGCAGAAAACAGTATTTCAGGTTTTTTTTTTTTAAGGAGTGATTTAAAATATGAATTCTCCTCAGTTGGTAGCTTGCTCTCCAAGTTTTACAAGAAGATTGGAACAATTTTCAGTTTTTGTCAGTGAAGCAGCAATACAAAAACATTATTGTAAGTGTCTGGAATTTGTATAGTCCAGGGTTTAGGAGAGTAATTAAAAGCACATTGGTGAACAAGAAAACTGTTTCCTTCAAGAAAACTTAAACAACCGCAGTTTCCTAAATCATGTTCTGTTGACTCTGCAGATTTGTCGTCTAATGTAATCTGACTCCAGTAAGTCAAACCAAAGACTTGTATTTGACACTGATTTGTTTGCAGATGCCTGAGAAGAAAGTTCAGACAGGAGAAACATGCAATGGTATTCTGGCTTCCTCAGAATGAGTTGTCAGCAGCCTTGCAGGTTAGGGCCAGCTGAGGCACATGGTATCTTCARTGTCTGCCCTGTCACTTTGTTTTCCTACAGCTTTATCTGTTTAGTTCCTGTCCCACATAAATTTTTGGCTTCTGCAGTGTTCTGTGGAAGTATTTATGCAAAAATCTTTTGGACTGGTTGTCTGAATAAACTGGTACTTGCTAGGTCTTGTGTTGGAGAGGTGAACCAACATTTCTTAACTTCCTGCCCATTTTCCACTTATGGATCTCTTCCATTCCTGTCCTCTRCTATCCTTCCCCCTGCCACAGCTAAGAGTTCAGTGGAGTTGTTTCTCGTACACAACTGGTTTTTACTGTTCTYGTTTCCCCTTTCAATGCCTTTCTGTTGTAATGCTGAGGAAGCCACACCAGCCATACCATACCAGAGAGGCATACTTTTGTTTGGTTTTTAGTTTTGTAAATACTGCTAATAGATTTCTTTTTTGCATAGCTGCTTCGTGAAAATTGACCTAATGTAGGCATGAGACAGTCTACTGTAACAACCTGTGCAGTGATGGGGATTTGGGGCCCAGGGCAATGTCTTTCCTGCATGCCTTTAAAATCATTAGGGCGAGACTCCTTCCAAAGAACTATATTGGGAAGTCCAAATGCACTCTGTTAGCTGAGTTACCTTCTGCACAGCTGTTTGCAGAGAGCTCTTACAGGTTTGTGAGGTACCAGTTCCTTTTCTTACTTGGCTTCCCATACACTTCTCCAGCCTGTAGCACTGCATGAAGTGGTTGTGACCCAAATGCCAGAGCCTGTATTTTGCCTTGTTGAACCTCGTTCAGTCCATATTCATCATTAGGCATTTGACAGGAATCAACTATTCTATGCAAACTGCCATTTTAGCTTTTTTTTTTGTAGCTTGGTTATGTCCAGTTAAGTAATTCTTTGATCTGAGTATTGCTAATGAGGTATGTAATCATATATTGCAGATATGCAGATGATATGAGGAGAAAATAAAAAACATGGTATCAAGCCTGRAAACATTGGGAAATGTGTAAGCAATGTACTTCAGCTAAGTAAAAAGTTCTTAGGATCTCACAGGCCATCTTAAGAGTATTTTATATGACCAGGCAATTAAATTATTACATTGAAACAATCAAACTATAGTTAACTTCTCATTGCATTTATTGTCAGTGCTTGCATTCTCAAAAAAGATCAGGATTTCACCATGACTATAGCGAAGGAAAATATATGTATAATACCTACCTGCTTTGTTCTGTCTTTTTTTTTTTTTAATGCTTCCTATTTTCTAGGTGAAGTTTCATTTTTGTAGCTGTTTTTGTTCATAAGATACCTGGAATCTTAAATTTGCTTTTCTTTCAATAAAGAGTTACATTTTGGTGACCCTGAGATGTTTTTATTCATGATTCAGATCTCAGTAAATGATGGAAGTATAATAATGTATTATCCAACCGCAGTATGGCAAAACATATTCCACCTTTCATACCCCAKCCCTATTTAATTTCCTGTTCAGTTTTGATGGGGATATATTTCCTTAAGTGCAGAGAGCAACAACTAACGTCACTGAATTTCCACCCCCTTAAGCACTACAGGACTCTGCTACGAAGTGAAAAACATGAGTGCTTTACTATTACTTCAATCYTTGCAACCTACATATATGCTGTAAATTTTATTTGGGCAAAATCAATACCGCAGTTGTAGGACAGATATTTTCCAGTATTCCAAAGAACGTGTTAGTGATCTTTGTATTGCAGTATAATGCCTGATAAGACTTAATTCGGTTTCCTAGGCAACCATCTAATGTTGCAGTAAATTTCCTCTAAGGTGTTATCCTTTTATGATTAACCACATCGCATGCCCTCTGCAGCTGGCATCAGTATTCTGGGAGTCTGGACACACAAATCTGGAATCTTTCTTTTAGTACTTCCAGTTAAGATCCTTGAAAATACTTTGGAAGCAATAAATACCAGGGTGTGTGTTCCTTCATAAGACTGTATGTCTSTATGCTGGGAAAAATAAAGCAGTGTTTGAGTGTTACATCTTTTCATATTTAAAACTACTGCTTGTTCTGTGATTTAAAGAGATGTTACATAAGAGTACATAATTACTGTATCACAGTCTCTTTCTCAGGTGATTGCATTAATTATTAAAATAATARTATATATCCAAATTAAAAGAGACAGAATTGTGGGCATATGTATCTGGATGATAGAATTTCTGGGAAAAGCGTCTACTCATACTTTCAGTTCTGTTTTCTAAACAAGTGAATATGACTTGGCCTTCTTTGTTATTGTCAAAAGGAATGGGAAAAGAAAAATACAGTAAAGGTAGACAGAATCTGTTTCAGTTTTACTGGGCAGTGTTATACCATGACATACTTTTCKGCATATATTGARCTGTCCATTAGTCTGTTATGTAAYGGTTATTGACATTAGCTTTTACATKACAAGATGTTKCAGAATATTACATTAMYYTACTAGGTGTTGCAAAATATTTTACKTACCTGAAAATTAAAGGAAATGTAATTGACAGTTAAAATGACCAAACACAGATAGACAGGTTATATTTGCATATATGTATAAGTCTGAATAGGAATACATATTTCACCCACAAAAATGCCATATGTTAATATGTGTATATGTTTAATAGTAGTTTCAAATTCTTCTTACCTTGAAAAGAAACCACTGGGCAAAAATAGTTTAAGGAGATAGTTGCCGTGTCATGTACTAAGATGTGAAACCAATTTGAAGTGTTTAAATTTTTTAACAGGTAGCTTCAAAACGTGTTGGAAGAACATTTGTATCCTCAGACTAATTTAAATGCTCTGTCAAATTTATTGTTCTAATGAAGCATGCAAGTGTGGCTGCTTATGTCCTGGATGGGTTCACCCTTTACTGGCTTAAAAACTGGCTGGATGGCTGAACCCAGAGAATGGTGGTTAATGGATTAGATCCAGTTGGTGACTGATGGCAAGCGGTATTCCCCAGGACTCAGCAGTGGGGTTAGTTCTGTTTAATATTTTTATCCATTATCTGGACAAGGGAAYGGAAGGCACACTCAGTTTGAAAATCAGACCAAGCTGGGTAGGAATGTTTATCTGCCAGAGGGTAGGAAGGCTCTGCAGAGGGATTAGGACAGGTGGGAGCAATGGGTTGAGGCCAGTTGAGTGAGGGTCAATAGGGGCAAGTGCCAAGTCCTGCACTTGGGTGACAACTCCAGGTAGTACTACAGGAAAAGCTCCTGGGGGTGTTGATTAAGAGTGGCTGAAGATGAGCCCAGTGTGTGCCCAGCTGGCCAAGGTCAGTGGCATCCTGGCCTGTACCAGGAATGGTGTGGGCAGCAAGACCAGTGATCATCCCTCTGTACCCAGCACCGGTGAGGCTGCACCTCATATCCTGCATTCAGCTATGGGCCCCTCACGGCTAGAACGATGYTGAGGTGCTGGAGCTTGTCCATAGAAGGGCAGTGGAGCTGTTGGAGTGTCTGGAATACAAGTCTGATGAGGAGCAGCTGTGGATTAGTAGCCTGGAGAAATGGAGGCTCAGAAGGAGCCTTGTTGCTCTGTAACTACCTGAAAGAAGATTGTATCAAGGTGGGGTCAGTCTCTTCTCCCAAGGAACAGGTGATARGACAAGAGGAAATGGCCTCTAGTTGTGCCWGGGYGCATTTAGATAGRGTATTAGGAAAAATGTTTTCATTGAAAGTGTCAGACACCGTAACTGCCCAGGGAAGAGGGTGAGTCACCATCCCTGAYGGTATTTAAARRWWSKKWRKYKKKGSMMYKRRGGRMMWKGKTYMRKKGKKGKYYTKGSMRKKRWKGGKTAATGGTTGGYCTTGATGATCTTAATGAGCTTTTCTGACCTAAATGGTTCTATGTTACCAGATGTGTTTTAAAGCACTTGTAAGGACATGAAACATGCTTAACTTTTTGAGTGAATTTGGATTGAAAGCAGTTGGTACAACTTGGAAATACTTGTTTGAGGAAGTCAGCATTTAGTGACACCCATGTTGTAAGTTTTTGCTTTTTCTCTTACTTAGTGATTGAAATTTTTTGGGTGGAAAAAGCTCAAATGTGAAGCTTATTCAAGCTGTGACTCATTAAWAAGTGGTTTTAATGTGGTGTGGAGAAATGCTTTGAAAATCCATGAAAACCAAGCATGAGCTACCATGAATATATAACATGCAGAAAAGTGCTGSATCTTTAGGGGTAGGCCTGACTTTTATTCTCATTTTTCGTTCTTATTAATTTCATCAAAATATTGAGACTAATAGCACATTCTACTGAGGATTCAAGATTAAAAATGCTTGCYGAACAACTAAACATAAAACTTGGAATAATTAGATTGGAAGGGACCTTCAAAATCATCTGTTATTGTCTTTGCTTAAAAAAAGGCCAAGCTTAGGTGTTAGAAAACTTGTAAATTAAATAACTCAAGAAATTGAGTTGCTCAGATAAGTCAAGCAAGCTTTTCTGTTCATGTGAGAGAAGTCTTGTCTCAAGGATGCCTTGTTGCATCTAAATGCAAGTCAGTGTTTTGTCTGATACTGCCTTTTCATTTTTTAGCTTTCTGACCTCAGGAAAAGCTGTGTTGGATTGTTGTAGGATTTTCTTAGACAGTAAGATGTTGACTATTTCAGATGGAAATAGATGTTTTTGGAAAAGGCTTTTAGAAGGCAGTCCATTATTTGTATACTTTTTTTCTCCATAATAGCTGCTTTTATATTTTCAAATGTAACAAAAGTAATAACTTCTGCAACACCACAGAAAAATCCTTACATTTTCTTTGGTTTCCTCTATAGATAATGGTCACAGCTAAAGGTTGTAACTGATTTAAATTCTAGACATTTTTCATCTTCGTGACTAGATTTTCTGACATTTTAGTTAAAAAAAAAAAAGAAAAAGTAAAAATCTATGCAGCCTTTTAATGTTTTTTTTTTTTTTTTTTTTTTGGGGTTTTTTTTTGTTTTGTTTTTTTTTGGTTTTTTTTTTTGTCCTGGCTGGCTAGTGCTGGAAATTATTATTAGTGGGAATTTGTTTTACCTGAAGTGATCCATGCTTGAGTGATAGGCTGTGATTTAGAATACCGTCTGCTTGCTGTCCATAGGCATTTCACTGTATGACRCCTAGAAATGCAGTGCATTTAACTCAGAATAGAGAAATCCTAGCTGCCTTTGATTTCTGATTGATTCTAATTAATTCTAGTTCTGTAAAAAAAGCCTAGCCTAGAGCTTAAAAAATTTCACAACATGACATGAACATTTATTCTGTATYTTCTAGTTTTCTTTCGGATTTAATACTCTTCTTGAAACTTTTTGGCCTTGAAGACTGCTCTCATGTTCCTGAGACTGACACCTTGATAGGCTCATGGATATATCATATAAAAAAAAGTTTGTTTTTCCTCTGCTACTGAGATGAACAGTATGTGTCATTAATCCCACTAATGCTTTTCCTAATTAGGTCCTGGAGAGACCCCRAGAAACGCATTAGTGTCTGAAATTGCTTTTGTTTTAACTGGSCTGGACCTTATGTTGAGGAGGGGAGCAGTGAGGCCCTCTCTGAGAGMCTGCTTATGATTCTTTGCTTGGGAGTAGCCCCGTGGCCATGTGGWTCTTTCAGATGGGTCCTGTGGCTGGCCCTGTAGGAGCCCATGTGGGATGCCATTCTCTCCTGTGCATCCTGCCCAGAACAGAGCCTGCCCTAATTGAAGAGGCAGCTCTCTCCCTCCCTCCTTTCTAATGACAGCTGTTTAATGCTGCTGCGTGAGCTGGCAAGGTTTCTGAGGAAATGAGGAAGATAYTGCTGCCTAGGTTTAGTCTGTTTCTGTCCGCAAAGACTTTTCTTTTTTGTAACAGATTTTTTGCCAACACTGATAACATTTCCTTGGTAAAGATTCTTCATTGCTTAATGTGTTCTCGTATGTCTTTGCAGAATGGAGTATCTAAAGTTGGGTCATAGAAATAGGTAGATTTGAGACTTAAAATGACACAAGTATATAAAGAGTAGCAGGTCTAAATCATCAGAAGAGAAGAAAAARCAACAATACAAACTGAAAAGCTCCAAAAGGAGCTCTTGTTAAAGTTTAACAAAAGGAAATTTTTTGAGCTACCTATGGCATTCTTTGCTGCAGGGGTTATATAGTTAAACTGCTCAAGTTTTTGAAAATACATTGTGTGCCATTCTAGGCAACTTCTGTGATTTACTTGTTGTTTACTTTTATCATCTTCGGTCCTGGTAGAGGAAATAAATATTTCATCTCTCAAGACTGTATTCTGACTCTGAAGGCTGGTTTTGGCTYTAATTCATGCACCTATTGTCCCAACTAGTGGTGATATAATTATTTGGTCAATTTGTATAAATTAAAATCTGTTCAGATTTACTGAGACAAGAGACAGAAGACAATGGAAAAAGAAACTGATGGGATAATAAGCTCTTTTAGGGATATAGCAGAAAGGAAAGAGGCATAAATAGCAACTCACATGTAAGTGGACAGCATCCTCAGCCAGTTAAAGGGGGTGATTGTCCTGCTCTGCTCTGCACTGCTGCAGCCCCACCTTGAGTGATGTTTGCCATTTGGGGYACCATAATACAAGAAAAGACATTAAACCATTAGAGAGTGTCCAAAGGACAGCAGCAAGGATGGTGAAGGGYCTGGAGGGGAAGCCGTGTAAGGAGTGACTGAGATCAYTTGGTCTGTTCAGCCTTGAAGAGTCTGAGGGGATCCTCACTGTAGTTACAGCTTCTTTGTGAGTAGAAGAGGAGGGGCACACCCTGATCTCTTCTCTATGGTGACAGTAAYAGGACCTGAGGGAATGGSYGAACTTGAGTCAGGAGCAGTTTAATTGGATATCAARAAAATGTTCTTCCCTGAGAGGGTGGTTGGGCACTGGAACAGGCTCGCTGGGAAARTGGTCACAGCACYGAGCCTGACAGAGTTCAAGAAGCACTTGGACAATGCTGTCTAGTGTGATTCTTGGGGTGTCCTATGCAGGGCTAGGAGTTGTACWKGATGATCCTGATGGATCCCRTCCAACCCAGAATATTTTATGAAATAGTAGGTCAGTTTGAGGTAGATCTGGTAGAAATAATGTGCGCTATGGAGTATTTTTGCTAGCATGTCTAAGTTTTCTTCAGTAATCAAAACCTGTAAACTTGTGGTATAACAATGTGGAAATCCTAACAGGAAAACCTCAGGAGTGGCTGGAAGTGGTAAGAAGCTTTGACAATGTGCTAAAATGTGTCAAAAAGGCAAGTTGAATGGGATACAGTGCTTCACMAAAAATAAACAACAGCTRCAAAAGGAATCACTGTCTCCTAAATTTAGTGTCATGTTTCTGAGCATATCAGCCGAAATAAATGACAGAAAGATGTCATATGGTCTTAGGTTTTCCAAAATCCAATCGAAATTATTTAAGAATCTGGGCAGCAGAAGATAAAAGATGGATAAAGTTAATATAAAATAGTAGRAATGTGTGAATCCAGACTGCATGTGACAAATTAATGCCTCACTGAGTAACTTGTTAGGAGGCTACGACTTTGAATACAGCCTTCATGTATGGTGCTACTTCTCCTTCCTCACCCCTCTTTTAGCTCCAACATCTGTTAGAGATTTTTGAGTTTGGAGTCTGATGCCAGAAACAACCAAATGTATGTATTTGCATTGCAGTATAAAGAGGGACACTAATTTGATAATACTGATGAGGAGGCATGTAAAACTTARAGGAAAAGTAGCAGCCAAAATGATGTTCAGTTTTGAAACTCGATCAATAGGAAACCCAACTTCAAATAATTTCCTATTGGAACTTATTCTGACAGAAAAAGATGAACAGCCACTGAAAACCAGCTGGTGGTTGCCAGCACTCAACAGCCTAATTTCATTTGTCTTGTGCAAACAGAATGTATCATGCCTTATATGGGGGTCTTACAGAAACTAGAGATTTAGGGGAAAAAAAGCCAAGCCTGCAGACATTTGGGCCCTTTAACAGTTCCCACAGCGGGTTGCCCCTCTGTCAGAACTCTGCGTGGCAAAGGTTGGTGTGTTCAGTAGCTGCACACACTGAAATCTGCAGGCTGTGTCATAGCTTAGTTTAACTCGGTGACCTCATCTCTGTTCAGCAGAGTAGTAGCTGTTCTGTGTGCTTGTCTTGGTGATTTGAGCGGAGCCCTGGTATCTGCAGCTCCGTCAGATGACTCAGAGTGCTAATTAGTCACAAAGGAGCCGTGTTCCCGCAGGACTCAGCACTGGCTGTGTTTGTTTCCCTCTCTGTAAAGCTAGAATTGCCTTCAGCAGTCAGATCAGTATAGAGACCTCACTAGTAATGTATGGCACGGACAAGGTCAKTTCAGAAGTGCTGAAAATGGACATGAAAAGTACTCTCGGCAAAAACAGTGTAGTCAGTAGGTATATGTGTGATTGGAAGTTAATGGGAGTGGTCAGCTGTGCACTCCCAAAAATAACTTCTTAAGTTCTGGATGTTTCTTCTTTGTTCACAAAATGGGAAAAAATCCCCAAACAACCAAACRCAACCACTGAACAAAACAGAAACACCCCTTTAAAACCCAAACCATAAAGACAATGTCCCACACCATCAAAACAACAAATCCAACCCAAAGAAAAAACCCAGACTCCTCAAACTGTAAAATTAAAGTAGCTCTACTAATTTCTTTAGATTAGAAATGGTAGAGAAGTTGGATGAAAAACACTAAACTTTCATAATGGTGGCTGAAAATGTCAGTGGAATATCCAGAGCCAGTAGAATTAAATACTCAGAAGAGTAAGAAAGCCCTCAGAAATTGAAGGAGGGGAAATTCAGACTTCAGCAGTGTGTGTGTCCAGTAACAATCAGGGTACAGAAATGGCTGCTGTTTTTCATGTAGGGACAGGGGAACGAGGAAACCTCCTGAATTTATGGTTCTGTTCCCTTTCTTTTGCTGGCAAATCTAATGTTTAGTTATTACTATAAAATCATCAAGTACTGATAAAATCACTTCAGATCTGTCAACCAACCAACACTACAACACAGTTATTTCTTTTCTGAATAGAAAAGGAAAATAAATTGTTTAGCAGTCTGTTGAGGTCAGGCAGCAACTGTAAGATCTTCTCAGGTATTCAGTGATGTAGCACCAAATGCAGAAAAAAGTTACTTTAGCTGTTAATGTATGTTTTCTTAACTTGGAATATGAGCAAGTCTCCAAAAGAACTCAMGGTAGACATTATGCTGGCTSTATAGAAGTTTGAAATAAACGTTAYGGCAATTGCAAACTTAGCCCCAGTTTAAGCAGAGTGCAGGAGCAGAAGGATGTGCTGGGTGATTATTCTGGGCTGTGTAGAGTAAGGTCCACTTGGATTGTGTGTCTGATACTTGGAGCTCTCAGAAACCTGTGGATCAGATCAGAAACAAAAGCTAGCACAGAAAGCTGAGCTGTTGGCAGGTAAATGTCGCTGTTAGCATGACACTGCTTTTCTTGGGTGGTGTATCACTTGTGTATAGGAACCCTGAATCACTCTCCACCAATGCCCCTAGCTATCAGCTGTACTTCCTGAAGGAAGACAGAGCACTCAGTATCACCACCCCTCATCTGGAAGAAGTGGTAAAGAAATCACAGCAGGGAAGAATCTCACAAAGTATAGGCCCCAGGTGGTGGACTGGGAACCAGTACAGCAGGATGTTTTGCACAACACAGAGCTACGTGTTCATTGGGGTATCTTTTCTAATATCATAGCATTAATTTATCTGATGTAATTATAAACTTCTGTCTGGAAAAGCAAGCAGAAAAAATTGTTAAGTCCTTTGATTTTGATTTTTATTGATTTTAGGATGTGAAATCATCAGTTGTCATGCAATTTTAGTTAAATATTATTTGAGGATGCTTGTTTTGACATCAAAACTTTTAACGATGCTTTTACTGAAGTATGGCTGGGTTTCCAGAAGATACACTGTGTGAATAAAGGGAGTTAAAACTTTTGATTTTCTTATAATTAAGAAGCAAAGTCCCACTGATTTTAAAATAGTCCTATTTTCCTATTTCAATTCTTTGCCACTCACCATACCTAGCATTATTTTTTAGAAAAGCCAGACATTCTGAAGCCAACTGGATCACTTCTTGAAGATTTAATCAAAGTTATTCACAGAGTTTTGAAGACGGGAAGCTTGCTTTGGTTTCAACCTGTTGAAAAATACTATTTTCTTCCATTTCAGACCAGTGCATTTGTTATTAGKCTTGTAAAATACTCAGAAATGCATTTGAGACTTTAAAATATTTTGACCTACTTAAAAACAGCTTTTATTTTTGAATGRCATGTATATTACATGTGTTTCAGGAAATATCGTTAAGCATTAGAAAATCTCCCTTGGGTGTCTAATATTTTTATTTTCTCTTCTTTTCCCTTCTCCTGTAGTTCTCCTGCCTTTGATAGACCGTATGGGAGATGCCAAAGACCAAGTTCGAGAGCAAGCACAGAATCTTATCTTGAAATTGATGAGTGAAGCAGCACCGCCCATGGTATGATCGCTTAATGCAGATTCAGAGGGAGGCCTCCAGTGAGCTTATGACTTTTGTGTGAACTTTGAACATGTCACAATGTTATGGCGACTGTTAATGGTGTAAATGTTAAAGATACTCCTAGTGGATTGACACTGATGTATTATTCAGTTAAAGATAAGAAATCTTGGCACAGTGTGATTCTGTATATTTTGCACATCATAGCTAAATTCTGAGTAGACATTTTTATGCCATTTTTATATGTGACAGGGCTTTGTTAACTAAAGCATGTTTGTAGCATCTTCTGGGTTTGAATAATGGGAATAAATAAGGTTAATTAGGTCCAWTTTTTTTTTTATATTTAAATTTTTACTTCAACACATAGGACTAGTCTTGCAGTTGAGGTGCACATTTTCTAGTTTAAGAGCATCTGGCTTTCTAGATGTGTGACAATGATGCTTTGTGAACCGTGGACAAACTGAGTTACTCTCTGGCTTGTCATCTTTGGTTRTAAGGAGGCTTGCTTAACTCAACCTTCAGTTCTAAGCATTATGTGGCTTCCAAGTGCTTAGTCTTATATCTCTATGAGTCTGAAAAATATAGGATTGTTTAACAACATTATATTCTTGAGTAGTGATGTTATTTGGAAATTTGGAGACCCTGGGTGTGAGTAGAAACTTACAATTTGAGTTTTTAGTTCCTGAGGAAAATCTGTTTCTCAGTTGTAATTCCAGAGGTTAATTGGGAAAAATAATGGGGTTTTTGTAGGTGCTAATTCCTGGCTTTGTTTATTCATAGATACTAGTTTGAATAAGGTGTGTGTTGTGAATAAGATGTTGCAGATTTGATCTGGAGTGAGAAAAATTATTTTGGTTGCTTTGTTTGCCTGATAGAAAGAACATGTATCATGTTACACTACTATGGAACATGTTCATCTCCCTTTAGTTACAGATCTGACTGGGATTTAGACATCAAGGTCTTTAGGGTCATCCACAAAGATACGCGTTTTCTATTTACAAGCTGCAGTGTCAGTCATGTTCATTGACCAAGAGACRTGGCAGTATTTTTTTGTGCCAAAGCACCATTCATAAATGATGTGTTCCTGTGCCCAGGATGCCTCCAAATACCAGGCATACAGACCAGAACCTCTAGAGTAATAGCATTTGGACAAGTGCACAGCAGAGTGCCTTGGAGAAATCTTCATTTGAACAGCTGCTGATAAAGAAATTGGTGGTAGTTGTTTTGTGTTAAGCCCTTGTCATCAAAGAGTTGTAGATCGCTGGTCCATCTTTGTGCAGCGTTGTTAGGCTGTACATAAAGGTAACAGAGGGATGTTTCCATTGCCTTGGGAGATGAGTCTCAATGTCAGAAAGCGTGCAAGATTTGTGGGGTCCAAGGAAGAGCATGTGTGTGTARTATGAGGTATGGCTCTCCAGGTAACTCCTCCAGGCGGGAGAAGCCTGGCTTTGATTGTCTGCCCTCAGGAGAGCTTATGGGTCATTAAAACTTTGTATGAAACGCATCAATCATCCTCATAGCAGGGACCAAAACAGAGAAGTCTTTCCTGTGCCACCAAYACTGAAATACAGAGCTTTAGGCTCTCTGCTGCAGAGAAACATCCCTTTAGAAGAGCTGAGTAGGAGAATTTTTTGAGGATAAGTCTGTAAATTTCTTTCAAGTCAACTCATCTTGCTTCCTGTGGCATGCTGTTGAATAGTTAACTTGTCCTGTTGTTAAATCCCTGCACTTGTTTTAGGTGTTTGGAGGCTTTTTGTTTCTTTTATGCTCAAGAACTAGATGTAGCTCTTCATGGGCAGGAAGGCATGAATATATAGGTGGTGTAAGTGTACATGAATGGGACAAAGGGAGGTTTACATTAACTGTCGCTAGAATCTTCTCAGAGTTGAAATTTCTAAGCAGCCATTTGAGTTTGTCTGCTTAAAATAATTCAGTTCTTAAAGGATAATTTAGTGAAAGACTAAATTTCTCTTAGATCTGCTTTATTTGTTTCAGTAGTCTGCAGTTCCCTCTCTACCTGTATTTTTATACATCTAGCAAGGAGATTTCCTTTTTCCCATGTTTGTCCGTGGCAGTGGGTTAATTGGAAGGATGTTTTCTTCCATAAAATCCTGTTCTTTGTTGTTAAGCTATGCAGTTTTGGCAAGMCATATCCTGCTTGTCTAAGGTTTGTTTTCTCCAAATGCAATGAAGTATAAAACAAACAAACAAAAAACCACAGATGGGACAAAATTATCAAGCAGGGCTCTAATTGGAAAATTTTATGTCTGCTGTGAAGCATGCTACCTCATTAATAAGGAGGATGCATATTCCCTGCTCTTATGCTCTCTGTTTTTGTTGATCAACAGCTGTTTGTGAGGGCTTTTTTTTTTTTCCCCCAGAAAGCCGATTGCAATAATTAGTATGTAATACATTTTAGCAGCTTTGTGTGGCGTCATTATAGCTTGCAGTTGCAGCACTCCGGGGTGCAGTTGGCAGGAGGGAGGTGCCTGGGCTGCAAAGTGTGCAGCTCCTGGCAGTGTGCAGCCATCCATCGCTAGGCAACGCTGCCCGGATGCTGGCCGGGCTGCAATGGCAGCGCTGCAGCTGGGGCTCCTTGCAGCCTGAGCCTTGTGCATCTGCTCCCGAGCAAAACCAGCCGGCTCCTCAGCACCTTGCTTGCGCTTCCCACGCCGTGATGGGCAGCTAGAGCCCGGCGAGGAGATGGAAAGGTAACGGGATAAAGGCGGGAGGCAGAGAGAGCCAGGGCGGGCAGAGAAAAACGAGTGCGCAAGGAGGTGAACGAGGGGTTAGCGAGCCGGGCGATCGTAGCACAGGAAGCGGCACCAGCGCCGAGGGGAGAACCGAAAGCAGAACAAAAATGGAAGCACGGGAATTAGAACGAGTGGGCAAGAAATGATCCGAAAATGAAGAAATAGATCTAAAGCAAAAGTAAGGGAGATGTGGGACAGTAGGACTATGGCTAAGAACAAGCTAAAATGGATGGGAGGAAATCTTGGCAGGGAAACAGAATATGAAGCAAAAAGAATGTAGTAACTTCTGTTTGAGTCAGTAGTTTGTAATGTTAAKGTTTGTTTTGTGTGTGTTAATTGTAACAATTCTGTGTGTTTTGACAGCTGTTTCTCAAACAAAAATACGCAGCTAGATTGCTGAAGGACGTTTTTTAGGAATTGGTTTTGGCATAGAATTAACCTGTGTTGTGTTCCTTATTGTGCATTTCATTAGTTAATTTTCTCACTTTTCCAGTGGACTCGTCTTCTGTTATTTTTTTGCAACTATTACGTATGTAATTATATGGAATAGASTTACATTGTATTGTGCTCCTGGTAATTAAAGACCATTATTTCTGCTTTTATAGTACATTTGGGAACGCCTTGCTGTTGGTTTTAAACACAAGAATTACCGATCCCGAGAAGGAGTGTGTTTGTGTCTTGTCGCTACCTTAAACATGTAAGCTTTTTGTTTCTATGGAGATGTAATGGTTCTATCCTTCTTCTGAATGTCATTTTTCTCTGAAAGTAATTCCTTAGGGAGTGTGGTTCAATTAAATTAATACATGAGAAAAAACAACCAACTTAACTAGCAAGCTTTCTGAAAGAAAGACTCAAGTTAAGAATTCTGTAACTCAAGTTACAGAATTTTTATCTTATTCAAAAGTAGATAAAGGTCTAGTAAGAGAGAGACAGAGCTTAATTGATAGCAGTTTGTATTCTATAAATGCTAAGCTAAAAGTTCATTTCTGMAAAAATGATTTTCTGTTTTTTCTTTAAAAATATATTTTATTTTATTTTTAGTTATGGTGCACAGCCATTAATCCTCAGCAAGTTGGTACCACACCTGTGTATAGCATTTGGTGACTCCAACAGTCAGGTAAGGATTTCAGTACTTACTGGCTCTTGAACAACTATACTTTGACAGAGCAGGGAAAGCAAAATAAATATCAGYATTTAAAGCAAATTTGATAAGGGTGCTTGTGTAGAGCAGATCAGTATTTTCTACCATGAGAAAAAGTAAACCCATTTTCTTAATCAGTCAATCCACTGGAAGATGAAAATAGAGTTGCAAAGGCAGCAGTATTGTGATATGACTGTCCTTTTAGTTTCATCTTTAGAAGCTGATAGTTGTAATTCCTGGAAGTATTTTTTTCTTATAGAACAGGGTGAAATGAAATAAAAAAAGAAGTTATTGACATAAAAAATTACCTCCAGAATTACCTATGAAACCTGCGATAGTTTGCCAAATTTGCTGATGATAACCTTATTATGTGTAATTATTTGCTAATTGGAACCCAAATGGCATTTGAGAACATGCAAGGATTGTTGTTAAAATCATTAAAGCAAGCAAAAACCTGTGTAGTGAAAATCAAAATGTAGTTCATAGTGGTGACTTCTGAACTKCAGAAAATCTTTCAATGGAAATGGTTAAGATATCTTGAGTTATCTGAAGTTGTGTTGGAGAGAAAAGACTATSAATACAGTAAGGGAGAAGATGGCATTGGTAAGAGATAGGCTTATAAGCAGGATTGGTCTTTATATTTAATTTCTGAATGCAGCCAAGTTCTTGTCTCCTGTATTGGCATAGCATTGTTTTGCTCTAGATTCTGTTGAGAATTTGTCCTGTTTGCTCGTAATTAGTGAAAATGTAGTTCATATCTTTGCTGGAGCAATTGTGTGTGTAGTTTGAACTTCTGCAAAGAACAATACTAAAGTCATTCCAGTCATTCTTTATAGAGAATAATAGCATTTACTAAAATGCATTTTTGGCAGTTTCTATTGTGACGACTATGGTTTAAAATTTTTAAAGAGGCACTCARTATTTGCTTTCTACTTCCACTGTCCTGCTGATTCCCTTTCTAGTACWGATGTGAAGCCACCTAATTCTAATTGAAATAAATAAAGAAAATGCTGAATGCTTTGGTCCACTCTTGTGGGCAGTCAGGTCCTTAGTTTTCCRGAAGGACTTTGCTGTGTGTAGAAACAGATGAAAGCAAGACGAAACATCAAGACTGAGTGCAGGAGCTAACTTTTGAAAGTATTGCCTGCTGTGAGCAAGTCCTAGATATAGCACATTTTTTCCACAAATACTATTCTTATGTCAGTCCCATAAATTCCCTCTAAAGCTGTTATTTCTAGGATTTTTTACTATCTGGGGATGCTCTAACTTGGAACAAATATCATCTTGATAGAACAGCTGTATTTCCTTTTCATCCTTGCTGTTTCAACTGAGTTGGCATGCAGGGCCATATCAAGTGGAAGATCAGTGGCCTGTCAGCAAATGTTTTGGTTTCTGTAACCCTGAAATTAACAATTTAAACTTGTGTTCACAGGTGAGAGATGCTGCCATACTAGCTATTGTACAGGTTTATAGACATGTGGGAGAGAAGGTACGAATAGATCTTACGAAGCGAGGCATTCCTCCTGGAAGGTGAGTCAGCTGTTTTGATTTTGTMATTTTGAGCCTTTCATGTTTTGCTGTTATCTGAACTTTAAATTTACAAAAAACTTCATTTTAAAAATACTGTAATTTTTATTTTATATTTTAGTTAGTTATGCTTTGTGTGATGTTACTATAGTTCCTGGCTATGTTGTATGTAGATTAGTTCATATTAAATAAAATAAGCCATTGTTTTGTTTCTACCTTTGATTAATTAAGAAAGCTAGACAGAGCCTGAAATTGTACTTAGTGGGAAAGACTGTTTATTCCATAAAACCTTTAAAATTCTTATTAAAACAATTTACAYTTATAAAAATGTGTTAAGCCCTTATCTATTAACATACCATTTTATCCTCACCTTCATTTCAAGTCTTGATTTTGGTAAAGTGTTACATGTTTACTACTTGGTGTCAGAGAGAATATCAGAAGGGATACTGTGTCTCATCAGACCCTTCTAAAAAGCTAAGAGCCCTAGTTTTTAATGGTCATTTGTAGGACARCAAAATACAGCTTGATAATATATCAAAATATGTATTTAGCYCTGGGGCCCYCAACATGAGAAGGATGATGACCTGTTAGTCTAGATGAGAACCACTAAATTGGTTACGCTCCAAACTGAAAGAAGATAGGTTTAAGTTAGATATTAGGAAGCAATTCTTTGTTGTGAGAGTGGTAAGACACTGGAACAGGTTGCCCAGAGTAGCTGTGAATGCTCTGTCCCTGACAGTGTTCAAGGTGAGGTTGGACARGGCTTTGAGCAGCTTGGTCTAGTGAAAGGTGTCCCAGCCCATGACAGAAAGGTTGGAACTGGATKATCCAACCCATTTTATCAAAGTGTCGTGGGAGAAAGGCACTTTGATAAAATTTACTGTTTCACATTCCGGGCAGAGTTCAGCCTGTATAGACAAAAGTTTCCCCTGCCTATGGGAGCAGGAAGTTGTACACATTCTCCTCTATTTAATGACAATCACATTTTTAGACTAGTAATGGATTATATGGTTACCACAGAAGTTTRAGCCTTATTATTACTACAATTCCAAAAATTGAGTTTCCTAGCAAATAAGTGGAAGAGGAGTTCTTTCTTACATTAGGATAGGGTCTTGGACATCTTTTGGAACAGAGACTAAAAGAGTGAAGATAACACAGATTTTCTGCAATGAATGTGGCTTCTGACTGTAAGTTTAGGTTCAGCACTCACTGTTTACAACTCCATATGATACAAGCTGAGTACATCTTGGGATCCAAATAGGATTAAACACCATAGGTGCTTTGTATCCTCAGGACARCCAACAGCTTCTGATTTAGTTGCAGTAGGTGCCAAGCTGTTGTTTCTACTGTCTGAATCAGCTGAATACAAAATTCCCCCGATCTGAAAGCAAGCATGGTTGTATAATTTGCATTTACATAAAGAAGCAAGACTCTGTTTGGTGCATGTTAAATGGGTTGTTGCCACTAAATCTCCAACAGTTTTGCACCTGACAGTCAGGACTAGTGTAAAATAATACGTGAGCTGAGTGTCAGTGCTGTGTCCCYTGCAGTAGGTTTCAGCTTGGGGTGAAGGGGGAAGTTACGATTTACTTGAGTTAAACATGAGGCTGCTACTCTCTGTCCCATCCATCCCTGACATAAAGCAGAGTTCYTGCAATCCCTACTTACTCCTTCATGCAACTAAGAAGGTGTTTGACAAAGATAAGAAAGACAGATTAGCTCTATGGTAGCTCAGACTGTTTTCTTTAGAGGCAGACCTACTTTAAGACATTTCTTCCCCAGTGCCTGTCAGAGGTTTTCCCTTTGCTTACATACAGTAAAATTTTCATGTGGTTATGCAGCAGCTATGATCTGTGGGGAAAAAGCCTTTGATATAGAGTATCATCATTATTTTGAGGGRAATCTGTTTTCATGTTTCTCTGTCTGGGTAGGTTTTAAGGGTTTTAAGTATTACAGATAATCTGTAGTTCAGACACGACTGCTTGAGTTCAGCCTTAAAGAACTGCATTGCAGCTCTTTCACTGTAAGTCAGTGCATTAAAAATTACCTGTAAACATAAATATTAGCAGAAAAACCTATTATTTCAGTGTTTGGTGCACACATGAATTAATAGAATGTAAGCTTGTTTAATTTGCATAACAAATCACACATTAGAGAGCTGTGTGTTGCTGCTTGAATGCACTCTATCCTAAAGCACTGAAAATAAGAGTTCCTGTCTGCTRAAAGGAAAGCAGGGAAGTTAATCAAGCATTGTTTTGAGAAATCRTTCAACTTCCTTAATATGCAAATAGCATATACATATTGTGTCTATACAAGGCCAAATATAGCCAGTAATTTAATAATATTAGGCTTAAAMGGTAATCTGCACCTGATAGGGTTTGCCTTTGTGGAAAATACTGGATTTTCTAGAGGGCTTTACTGGACCTGTCAGAATCTAGGTAATGGATAAAATAGGGGATCTTACTTTTGTAGTTCAGTTACTATTTATTTTTTTTCAGTGCATTTCTCTTCTTTACTGAGATTAATTGGCGTGTTTCTTTTTAAATAAAATCAATGAGTTCCTCTTTCTATTTGTTATTTTTCARCTTAAAAATCTCAGAATACTATTGTGCTTTTTGCTTGAAATGCATTCCTTTTCAGAAAAATCAGTATCAAGTCATTGGTTGGAAATTTGGATCTTGTTTTCCCTTTTGTTATAATTGCTGCCAGAGGGGTTTGACAGTCTTTGGTGTCAGACTTAAAAGCAGTAGTGTTCATGTATTTGTAAATACTGAAAGTGGATGTTATATTTATTGGTAAGCGAGCCAAGAATACTGAAGAGGTTTTGTTCTTTATGGACCAAATTCAGTGTCTTACAGTRTGGAATCTGTATGGCTGATCTTCCCTGAACAGAAATAGTCTACGTGGCTCTGGATAGCAGTTACTTAGTCTGAATGTTAAAAGATTTTATCTTTCAGGGTTTCATGTGGCAAATTTCCCCACTGTTACTTGAGAGACAGAAATGTATAAAATTAGTCATTTGTTTAGTTCTTACATATAGGGYCTCAAYTTCACATCCTAAAATGTTGAAGCATATTTATTGCCCTATGCATTTCTGTATACCACGTTTTATGTGGTATGCACATTCTACTTCTCTGTCTAGTCTGAACTGTAGATGAGGTYCATCTGTGTGTCCAGATGTGGACACATGTCTGCAAGATATTTTTTTTTTTTCTTGGAAGGGGGAAACGTGGAGAAACAACTGCAAGGTTTCATATGGGCCATTTCCTGCTTTAGACTCTGGACATAAAAAACAGACTACTTACCACCCTTTCTTCTTCTTTTTCCTTCTGCTGTTGATAGGGGCTTGGTGCTCTTTTGCCTCTTCATCACAAGGTCCACACTTAGGTGTCCCTCTCTGTCTCTCACATGAACAGTTGAACACTGTCAAGTATGGTCATGAGTGACAGCTTTTTGGTCTGAAGTGAAGTGCACATTCTAGGGAAGCATCCATGTTTCCATGAGTGTCCGTGTCAGCTCTAGCCGTGTGCTAGAAGGATACATATTCCTCTTATTGATCTGCCCCATAATATGGTAATACTTGGACAGAGACCTGTCASCAGCTGGAAGAGAGGGTTTGTCAGGTTGCCAGGAGCCACCATCTGAAGTGGTACAACTTCATGCACTCATTCACTGACAGCCCATACACAAGTACCGCTGTCCCGAATGTGTTTTTTGTCAATGGGGATTTTGCCTTGTGTATGAGGAGTTGCAGAAGACCTGTCTGTGCTTTTTTGGGAAAAGAAGATAGTATTTCTGTCCACCAGTGACATTTGGTGACTTCAGTGATTGATTATGATTCCCACCTTATCCAGAGCTGGGCTTGCAGATATGAGATGAAGGAATAATAATGCTGCTCTTCTCAAAGGACATTCCTCATTGCCTGTAAAACTGATCTTCATCCAGCCTGTGGGATTTCTTGGATTCCTCTTGGCAGGCTCTGTTTTGCCAGGAGCTGAACTCTTGTGAACATTCTTAAATTGACTGTGGTTGCAATAATTTTAGAGACTAGTCCACACTGCCTTTCTGTCTGTGACTGTATGAAATATGAGAAGGAGGTAGCAAGAAGAGCAGGGTGGGAGGARAGGGAGGAAGAAACTTGTGAGAGACTTTGCAAAGTAGTAGTTACAAGCTATTCTAAAGAGACGGTTGGATCTACAGTAGTGCTGTACTATGTTGACAGCTGTGTTGTAATGGACTCTTCTGTTGTTGTTGCAATTATGGCAAATACTGTGGAGTGTGCTTCTGGTCATAAAGACATGCTTTAAAAGTTTGAGGAGTGGCTGTACTATGTGTCCAGCCTGCACTGCTGACAACATAGCATCCAGTGCTGATAAACACATGTTTTCATTGTTCTAGTTAATACTTTATCAAATGTTTTGCCCAGAGTGAGAAGCAATGTGTATATTATTATAACATATTTGTAAGGAAGCATTTTGTTTTTAGCTTTGGCTTAAAATGCTCAGGAAAGCATTTTTGAAAACAAAGTTCAAAAGAGCAGGAAATTTTTTTTTTTTCTTTTGAATTCTCTAAAATATTTGTGCCAAATGGATAACATCAGCTTTAAGGATACAAAAATTAAAGTGAAATCTTAAAGCAAACCTGTTAATCTCTCTAGTCGTTCAGTTTCTCTTGGTRTGATAGTTTCAGCCTTTCAGATGTAGTGTTAAGTCTTCCTCATTAGCTAGGTAAACTGTTAATGCAGTGTTTGCTATGGAATCCAGCACTGCTGAGTAAACTGTTACCAGTAAGTCCTGGGTAAAAATAAACATATGACACAAACATATTAACTTCTTGTTATGAAAGCAAGATGGCCTAATGCATTATTACACRTATTGATTCTTGTGTAAACTTCACACTTTGTATGGTTGAAAGCACATGGATTGTTAATGGGATTTCATATGTCATTAGTAAATTCTAGTACCCAAAAGGCATTTCCTTTCAAAAGTTTTACTTTTTCAAGTCTAAGTGCAGAAAAACTCATTTTGATATATATYGCCTTTGGTTTGCAGATGGATCTTTTCATTAAAAGAGCTGAGGTTTAATGGTAAAACAGTGACRTTTGTGAACTGCTACCATTTCAGACACTTTGCTGGGACAGCAGTGGTTGTAAATGCAATGGTGGTGCAAAATGGAGAGRATAACAGGTTCCAGAGAGAAGTTGGCAAGTAAGCTAGGCAAAGACTAGGCAAACTACTACTTTGCTACATATAGCTACATATAGTTTTGAGATGTAGTTGATAAGTTGAGATGGTAGAATAACTGCTGGTTTGTGTTACAGGTTATTGACTTAAATTATGAAGGGGCTTTTTGGTGGTGTTTTTTTTAGATGCTTTTCAGTAGGGTAGGCTTTTTTGTGGAAATACATATAGTTCTTGTTGTGGGCCTGTTAAGTCCAGGGTAAATGCTCTGTAGCAGATTGCTTTGAAGTATTTGGAAAGTAAAAATAAATGCATTGTGAGAGTCCTAAATTGTTGGAAAAGTGGAGGGGGGAAGGCTCAAACTTTCTATACTGTTGTCTGTCTGCATTTAATTRTTTTATCACATTCTTCATTTTTAGATAAATGAGGTCCCAGTGAGTGAAAGAGACATGCAGTCTCAGAGAATGTAGAGTATGCAGTGAAAGTGCACAGCCTCTCTGCACAGATCATTGAGTAAATGTGGTGTGTGTGCATATCAAAATGTTGAAGTGAAATCTTTGTGTGTCCTTGACTTTTCTCCTTGTGAGAATTTTCATATGCAAGCATAGTGCTTACTCATTTTTCTTGGTTTGTCATAAAATAGTTTGGATTGTGAGTTGSAGAGACAGCCTTTTAGTGCAAATTTTTAGCAAATTTTGAATTGGGTASTGTAGTCTGTAGTTCTTCTGATGGAGCTGAACTGTACCTGTTCGGACACCTGAAGACGGTCACGTAATTTGTAGTTCGTAACTTTATTCATTTAAAATCAGAATTCAGTCCTGATAGTCCTGGAGTTAAAATTTCAATGTGTATGTTACATATTAGCATATTCCAAGCAATCTAAAATGCAGAGAAGTCTTTGGAGAAATACAAGAAATSTTCTCAATTGCTTGCAGCTGAACAATGTATCATGTCAGTACAAATCTATTGCTAATGCATGGGTCACATTTTTCTGTGAGATACTTCCACTGCTTTTATTGACTTTTCTCCAGAAGTGATGAGAAAGGGCTGTTGAAGTGTTTTGCCAGGTTTCTTGCTTCATTTTTTACCTTGGGGGACTAGATTGCAAATCTAGAATTCTGGAGGTTTTTTGTTTGATTTATTTGAAGTTTTGTTTGTGTGCTGTTTGCATGTACAAAGCATTTGCAGTGTATTCTCTACTGTGACAGTTAAAATCAGTGGTGTGCGGGTTGGACACATTCAAGTGTATAATGTACCTAAAGTTTAGAAGAAATTTTTATTGTTCAGGGGTTTTTTCCCTGTAGAAGTGCTAACTAYCACAAAGTTCTTTTCATAAGCAAACTGAGGAAATTTTGTGGAGCAAAAATTTTGAGGGAAATTAGTGACTGTCTCAGAACAAATTAAACGGCAAACGTGGGTTTTTTTTGTCCCAGTGAACATTCCATAGTTCAAACTGTAACATTTTGTTGTTGAGTGTGAGCACCTAATATATGCTGTTACTGAACCTGAACTTTAGAATGTTACTTTTAATCGTGTGATGACCATGCTGGTTTGTTCTTTGCTAAGTTGACTTAGTTTTCTATGGTTTTCTTAGTTTTCTTTCTTAGTTTTCTGTGAAGATGCTCAGCTAAAGAGGAATCCTTTAGGAATTGTTTCTTCATGCTCTCAATCCCTTGTACATTCTGCATTGTGGCTTTATATATGCTAATAAATTGATTTACGTTTTTACCAGTAGCCGGTGGGAGTTCAGAGATGTAAAAATACTTTGTTGTTTTTGTTCTTTATAGGTTGCAAACAATYTTTGCAAAATTTGATGAAATAAGAAACTCTGACAATATGATTTTAAGTAACGTCAGTGGTGAGTATGAAAGATCATGTATTTATAATCAGTTAAATTAATACAAGATAAATATTTAAATACTAGTGTTATCAATGTGAGATGGATGAAAAACATGTAAATGCTAAGAAAATGAGACACTTGCTGAAACTAAGATTGTACTCTACTGGAAGTATTTACTGGACTGTGGTCCAAATACAGTTGGAAAAGGTGTTGAAACTGCATGGAAACAAGCAGTGAATATTTAACGAGTTACACATGTGCTCAGTAGAGGATAAAAGAATGCTGTAAAGTGTTCGTGCATGGGAAAAAAGATCAGATGAACCTTTGTCTTATCTTAGTATGTTTCTAAGAGAAAAATGTACTTCAGTGATGGGTGGGTTTGATATCTTCTCTGTTAAGATGTTYCATCATGATTATAATACATAGAGTTCTAAAATGTAGAAATAGGAGACTGTAGCATTCAAAGACACTTAAATATTGAAGTTGAGACTTCAYTGAGYTTGAGTTCTTTATTTTTGRTGTATGTCAAGAAAAGAGAACCTGTTACGCAGAGAATTCCTGTTGCTTCCTACTGCTTTTTTGCTACAGTATTTTYAGTATGAAAATTTAATTTAAAACTGTAAATTATTTAAAAAAAATGTTACATAACAGCACAACAAGGGAGATGCTGTGGCTTTAACATACTTGGTTTTGGAAGGTTGTCTTCTGCAAGAAACCAATAGATCTTGTTTTATTGGGGGGAGTTTTCTCATGTTAATTTTTCTTTTGAAGTAGTTACGTTGATTACAGTCTGCTGTATCTAGAATGTATAACTTTTCAAGAGTAGAAATATTTTGAGGAATGCATGTAATTCCTTAATGTACTCAAGTATACCTTTTTCATTTTAAATTTTCGCACCCTTTTCTTGTTAGTGTGAAAACAGAAGTGACTGTAGGTTCAGAGAATGTGTTTTTATTACCTTTCCTTTGAGGTAGTAAGAGTTTCTGTGCTGCATTTTGCTGTGAAATAARACACTGCTGTTCTTGAACACTTTAAAAAAATGATTTGTAAAAATTTATATGTTTTTTTAAAAATCAGCATTCTAATTTAGGAAATTTATGTTTTACATAAAAATATTTTATGCTCTGTTAGGTTGTAAATTCACTCATTATGAAAGGGTAAACCATTATCCTTCGCATTTAAAGTTAATACAGGCGTGTAGATTTCATAGGTTTGAGAGATTCAGAGATGCATTTTACATGTGTATTTTTTCTGTTAGTAGTTCTCAGGAGAACAGAGAAAGTCACACCAGGGAATATAATTTAAATATATGAAAATATATATAAACCATGTTGCTGGACTACTTAACGTAACACTTCTCTCCTTTTAGTCTCTGTTTAAGAGAGTTAACAAAGTTTATTTTGAAGCCATTTTTATCTCATGCAAAACACAGATACCAATGCTGATCTATGACAATATAAACCATGTATTTTGCCTTGTAGGTGGCARTTTATATGCAAAAGTTACTGTGATTCTGTTTTGGTACTATAAATKAATGAATCTCTCTTAATATGTTGATTTCGGTATTTTTACTTGAACCAAGTTCGTCTGTTGCTTCCATCTAGGCAGCTTTTCAATGTTATTGAAAAGGTATTCTTCCATTGTTARTGCTTTATCTTGGCTTTGTGCTTCATTATTCTCTGAAGGACAATTTGTATTTACTGCTTGCACGTGTAGATTTAAAGTCACTGTTGAATTCCTGTAGCCTTGTTTCCAACTTTTCTTTCAGGAGCTTTATCAAACATCTCTGGATTAAGGCCAAATTTAGTGGCTAAATACATCTGTTACAGTATTGAGAATTTTTTTTGTGCGTTGGATATTTTGTAGTAGGGTTTTGGAAGGTAGGGGGGAAATACCATTATCTTTCCAAAGTGGGGGGAGGCAGAGAAGGAGTGGCAAAGGCAAAAAACACTTCAACTAGCTTTATTATAATTAAACTCCATAGCGGGCCTTCTTAACAGCCAAAGGAGGCTTTTTGGCAGGTGGAGTTATTGTCCCAAATAGGTTGACTGTACTGAGGTCCCATTCAGTGTGTGATGCGTASGGAGAGCTCACTAATATAACCTTGGAAGATGTCATCCCCATCCTAGTCCTGCGTGACACTGCTGTGCTAGTGAATATTTGGTGTGTTGACCTAGTTTCTGAGAATCCAGAGATGTGACTTAGGATTCTCTCATCAAATAATACAGACGTCAGTTGTTCAGTCTTTTTATCCAGCATGTAATTGGGGGAAAAAAAAAAGAATAAAGAGTTGAAGCTTGCAGCTTTAAACAACCTGAATACAGAAATGTTTTCCATAGTATGTTGATAATATAAACAAATACATATTAAAAAAAAAAAAAGAAGAAGTTTGTACTAACATTATTTAACACTTGAGAGTTTTAAAAAACATTGTGTTGGTATGGTTAGGTATGTGGGAGAAATACAGGTAGGACAGGAAAAGCTCTTCTTCCTGCAGTCTTAGCACACTAGCAGATTTAATATCTTATCCTTTTGAGTGTGCTTCTGGGGATCTGTCGAGAACAGTCCCTTTAGTCTTCTGTTTCCTCCTTCCTTTATTGAATCTGATCTGTGATGGAATGGTAAAGAGGAGAACAAGTTGCTATTAGAGAYTGACAGATCCTCTTGGAGGGTAGACGAGGTGAAAGGCACCTAAGGATGCCTTTAAACACCTAAGGATGGAACAATTGGGGTAGGTTGTAACAAAGAGTTTCAAAAGCCAGCATATGAGGAGGTACCATGTTTAATAAGGGAACTGTGCAGGAGTTTTAGTGCTTTTGCTTGATGAGAATGACTTTAAGTAATAYCCCACTGCTAGCCTGCCTTTCCAGCTGACCTTTGATTTTTTTATTTCCAATAATTATTATCCACCCATCTTCCTTTACTCTCAAATGTGGATAGTAAAATCAGAGATCATTTMTTTAATGTGAATTTTGTGAATGAATGACCTGCTATGCAAACCTTTGGATTTGTTTACATTCATAATGATGCCTATTAAGAGAATCATATCAAGATCCTTGCCTGTTGAGCAATATCTTATGTATGCTGCTAGTTTTGCCCTTTCACTCCTCTAGAACTATATGTAGCCTTCCAAACGGGAGAAGATTCTTTAAGCACCCCCCCATTTTTCAGCAAGTGAATGTTCATTTCTATGGAAACAGAACTGGCAGCCAATCTCAACACTACAAAGGCACTTGTTTCTGTTGCCTGAGATTTGTAAATACTGTTTTCTCTAACAGAATTCAAGCAGACTCCTRTATCCGATAGTAGTGTTATTTTCGAGGCAGGGAATTAAAACAAAAAGTAGGGAAACTATTAATACTGAGCTCTCTGCTGCACTCAGCAGAATGATTGAGCTGAAGATAAATTGTACCTCTATTCAACCCTTCTAATTTTTCCATTTTAATGTTTAATGGCTCAAAGGACTAGCTTTACAAACAGGAAATATGACAGGTAGGATATGTGATGTTAGCATCATAGTGTAGGGGAGCTGTGATATGGGTGATAAAGATGCAGTTGAAATACATGTTTTCCTGGGGGAAGAAAAGGGGCAAATAAAAATCCATAGCACAAGTGTGTATCTGTTTTTCCACATTACGCTATTGTTTTTTATTTCCCTTTGCTGTTTTCTATTTGGAAATATAGTTACTATGGAGACAGTGACGACATACTCTTAATAGAGCTCACCAGTGAGGCACAACATGAATATATATCGTCTGGGAATACTGGTGATAGCTGCCATGATTATTTTACAGAGGTTTTGAGCTGCATGTATTTCTTTGGCTTGCACAATGCAAGTGGTCAAAATGTAGCCACAGAATTTTCAATTTCAGCTGCTCTTCCTGATGATTTATCATTTCAAATAGGAAAATTTACTGATTGGTGAAGGGTGCTTGTCAGTTTAATCCCATTTGGAAAAAAAGGGCCTCAGCAGGCTGATGCTTCTGTTGGTTTTTAAGGAATTTGCCTGAGTTTTTTTACACAGGGAACTGTAGGGTTCCTTGCAAATGTGTGGTTCTCATGCGCTGTGCAGCAGCATGTSCTTTGCTCTGCCTGAGTTGTAAACTTTTCCATAGGCAAGACTAAGTAMATTGGTACTACTTACCAGTTTTTTGGATCACTCTGTTGGATTGCCCTCTGTGTACCCTCAGGTGTGTCACCAAAAATGTAGATATGGGTACCAACTATGATCAGTAGCTCAGGGGCTGGGTAGGCTGTCATCCATGCTCTCCAGCATGTGTTGCATGCATGCTTTGGAAGCAGTGTCTTTAAAGTTTCGGGGGGGCGGGGGGTGGGTGTTCATACAAGTCTTCCGAAAACTCACAAAAACAGACAGCACCTTTCTTCAAAGAAGCCCTTTCCTGCTTCCTGTGGCTTTACTGTTTTGTTTTGTGTTACGTTGTGTCGTGGTCGATCTTCTCTCTGTGGAGTGCTCGTCAAGAGCACAAGAGAAGCAAGGCTGCTGCTTCTTCTGCTGTCGCTTCATTTTCCGTGGGGTACACAAAACTTGTCGCCAATTTTTGGATTGCGGGATGCCAGCCGGTGGCGGGGCTGCGGGGCACCCCGGCGGGCACATGGCGGCGGCGGCGGCGGGGGCGGAGCGCTCGGGGGGCCGGGCCGGGGCCGGGCTGGGCCGGCGCGGAGCGGAGCGTTCCCTGGCGAGGCGGGACTGCTATTTTGAAGCGAGGCGGCGGCTGTAGCGGCAGGGAGCCGGCAGGAATCCGGCGGGGATCCGGCCGGGACCGCCGCGCCCGCCCTCCCGCGGCACCGCCGGGCATGATGGCTGTAGGGGACGGTGAGTGGGGACCGCCGYGYCCTTGGGGACCGCCGCGTCCTTGGGGACCTCCGGGGGGCTCTCTGCAGCGTGGGGGGCCGGGAGGTTGGTGTGGCGGCTTCGCATCTTATGCTGACGGGCATGCCTTCCGCCCGAGCCGGGCGCTGCGCGGTGGATGCTACGTGCAGCAGCCGGAGGGTACCGGGCCACCGAGCGTGGCKGCTCCAGCTCTTCTTGGAATTCTAACCGTGCCTGGGTTTCTGGGATGGCCCGTGATCTCAATTRTTTACTACGCCGGCAGATTCTGCTGTGCATTTTTATGTTGGCGTTGTGTTTACCCCTCTTGCCTCAGTGTTACTTGTGTTGGCCACCTCTSCAAGATAAGGCATATATACTGCTATACTGCTTTGTAAACAAGCGGATGTTAACCTGCCCCGTTTTGTGAGGAAATTCATACTCATTCAGCGTAGCCATAAAAGAAGAGCTTTGCTGCTAGAGCTGGGGATGTATATTTAATAAAGACATGGGATGTTACTACGTTTCCTTCACTGCACAGTGTATTGTTACACAAACCAATGGAAAGTAGGTCAGTAAAGCAATACAGACTATATGGTTGTGTTTTCGTTAAAAACTAGACCTATCTTTATCACACCTCTTGGGTTGGCTTGTCAGCCAGGTTCTCTGAGCTTAATACCTTGATGACTTTCTGTATATGCATTATATTTTTAGAGATGTTGGACTTGGATGTTGGACTTGGAGCAAGTTTAGAGATGAAATAGAAGGGCTGTGCTTTTACAAGTGACTRTATATGCAGATTTGCATAAAGAAGATGTTTTATAAAGATCACAGATTAAGATTTTRTCTGAATTTCCAGAAACAGTCGTAAGAGTCCTGAGACCCTTTCTTAAGACGACCTGAAATGTGTGGTTTTTATTTACTTCTTTCATATGTCAAAGACTGAAAGAGATAACGACCATGACCAGAGCAGTGAAATTATGTCGGGACTGTACAGTCTAAAAAAAATGTGGGTAGTCCTCCTATGTTTTTGTTTTTGTCACTTGCAAGGTGCAAGAGAAGTCACGGGCTTTGTAGAACTGAATGTGTAGCAAGCTCACTCTTGCTGAGATTTTTTTTTTTTTTTTTTTTTTTTGGAAATGTTATTCCTCATCTTTGTTTCCTTCCTGGGAAGCAACACAGTTCTCCATGGTGTAAACACGAATTGTGGTAACTTGCAGATTAAGAATGCAAGTTGTAGCATGTTAAGAAATAACTATATTCTCTAGGCAGAGGTGTAGGATYTTTTCGTTCTGTAATGGTCGAGGTTTATAAAGTGAGGGTGGTTGTGGAGCTCTCTTCTGTATAATTTAATTCGTCATTAACAAAAGCACTAAGAACGAAGTACTGTTCAGGCAGTCAGCTGACRTTCTGTGTAGGAGCTTTGAGCAGTAATGCCAGATACAATTAACAGTGTGTAGGATGATTATGTAGCTGTTGGTCTCTCTTAAAACTACTGCTTACCACATTTACAARGAATTCAATCTTCTGATGTTTTGTTATGAAACACCAAGGGAAAACAAAACCTTAGTTACTGTTAAGAAAACTTCTTGATTTTTTTTTTTTTTAAATTCAGTGATGGTTTTGCTGTGGTCTTTCATTTTGCAAATATTCTGTATATCTTCTTAACATATGCAAAGTAGAAGAAATTGTTTTAAGGTTAGTGATTCTGCAGCCTTTGAGAAATGTCTTTTCTTGGCAAGGTGTTACTTTGTTGTGGCCTGTACGTATGTTTAACTTAATGTTTGTGAGAYTAGACTAAATTCGTTGTGCAGATACTCTAGAGAACAGGTTTTTTCACTTGTCTTATTTGGTTTACTCACTTAATCAGCCTAGATGTGTTGTGCAATTGCAGAATACGTTTGGAAATGCTATCTAGAAATGGTAATGTCAATTTTATCTTGAATGCAAGACATTGTCTTATTGGAACCTTTTGGATTTTATTTTTTCCGTTTTTCTTGAGCACAAGCAGAAATGTAAATAAAACRTGGTGCTTAACAGTTGAATCTTAATCTACTTTCTTTAGTGAAGATTAAAGAGAAGAGCCAGATTTTCTGTTTGCCCCCATCTTAACTGTCTCCATTTCACCAAGCTACTGTTGAAGGAGTGTAGAGGAGAAGAAAAAATTATCCTGTGCTTGTGGCCCAGCAAACAAATGGACCGTAACTTCTACTGTACTGAATTCCTGCCRGTGGGAAAGCATGCACTGCCTCAGCCTTTAAGGCATTTCACATACTTGTGTGGCTGGTGGTCTGTGTTTGCCCTGCAAGTCATGTTGGGAGGCTGCTGAGAAAAAACAGCCAGGAACTGTTCCTCGCTCTGGGTTCYTTATTCCTTGGAGAGGATAATGCACTTCTGCCATTATCCGTTGRTAACTAGATTAGGCTGCTGAGGAGGTGGTGAACGGAATCGCCGTTCGTACATCGCGTTGCACCTTCTCTTCGGGGTTTGTAATTCAGCACCTTCCATCTGTGTTTCCTCACCTTGTYGTCAGTCTGTGCTATGTTACCCTGTTATTTCGTAGGTAAGGGACTGCCTTGATCCCAGTTGAACAAGGTAATTAGGATAAGGACAAAATTATCTGCCTAAAACTACAAACGGCCTTAAAGGGAGGATTAGACATAGGTTTTCTTAAGATGTACTAAACATATTGCAGTACTAGACATAAGGTATTTGARGGCTATCGAAAAGCATATAATCAGCTTTGTAAGGGAACATATTTGGTGCACACATTTGTTGCACTGGTGTACACTAAGTATCCTATTTTGTGTTATATAATGAATAAAYATTTATTTATTTATTAGTGTATTTTATGTAAATGGCATACAAAGTAATGATGTTTCATGACTTTAAGCAMTTGTCAGATTTTAGATGATAAAGCATATGTGACTGGTTTATGAATAGAAATTATCCTTCTATCTTAACTGCATATGTGTATCAAATTGTGTGTTTTGTCTTCTTTGAAAAATACTTGATTAATGTATGCATCCTAAAGCATGAGAACAATTATCTTCCCTTCCCTGATGTTCTTCTGAGGGAAGGCTGTCTCCCTAAGTCTTTAATCTGATTAAGTAGTTTCTGTGAAGTGTGGATACCGTACARCTTTAATATTTTACTTTTGACTGAAAAAGGGATTGGACATATTAAAGGTATAGAAGCTACAGTGATGTTTGAGRTGTTAGCTTGATTTCAAATATATACATCATTTTAGTGTATGTGGGTTTCTGAGGTGTGTATCTGATTTTTCTTATCCTCTGGTAGGAGGCTTTTTAAACCAATAGAATCCTGTGAATGTTGATAATAATGTAATTGCTACTCTGGCCTAGAAATTGGACAGGCTTTGTACCATTCAGAGCTGTCTCCTGGGTGTGGGAATATAAATAGTAGCAGAAGCTTTTCTGGGAGACAGAAGCGTATCACTTGTTCCCTTTTCTGTTCTTGTTTGGGCCTGTGTATTTTTTCTAATGTGCTGACTGCACCTGCACTGGCTCCTTTTCCTGTGATTGCTCCCCACCTCTCCTCTTCYGTTATAAGCAGTTGGTGGGCACATTGGTTTGGGAAATGGCTCTGCTCGCTGTGCCTGACAGAGGAAGGACAGATACCTCGAGCTGGAATTTGATTGCTGTTGTCAACCAAACCAGTGCAAAGCTTCTTTTCACAGTAAGGTCATATGCTACTCCCAGTGATTAACATAGATTCTGAGTTGTGTTTTGTCTATAAAGTGCAAGTACTGTTGCTAATAGCAGTAAAAGAACAGTGGGACAGTGAAGCAGCTGAGTGGGAGAAGGAGGGAATGTGTAAACAAGGCAAGGGCTATATGAAAAGACAGTTTTTACTTAGAGAACGGATGAATACAGGAGYTCAAGACTGATGTGAATAGACAAAATAATTCAAGGAAGAGCTGTGCAACTCAGTATTTAAAAAAAAAACAAACCACAAATCTGCAAACATATGACAGACACAGTTGTTTTCTCAAAGCCAGAGTGATAAGTGCACTTGATTCTTTTATATATTCTAGGGTACTAGCTRCTACTAAATTTTGTCTTCCTGTTTCTGAATGCCATTTTTGAGTGTCAAGGAATTTTGTGGCTGGTGGTGATGCTGTTGTTTTCATTAAACATGAAACATGAGTCCACTAAAAAGATTTCCAGATATTTTTAATCTATCACTTAAAAACTTGGTTGGCTGGAGCGCTATAGTCAGTTTGTGTTAGTTTTTAAGAACAAGTTACATAATAAAATAAATTTCTTTTGGTGTTTTCAGTTCTATCTGCATGTTTTTGATTATTCCAGACAATTGCTAATATTACATGTTTTTTGATTTTTTGGGGTTTTTTTTTTTGTTTTTTGTTTGTTTGGGTTTTTTTAAAGGTACCTTTTGGAAAAAGTGTTAGAATTGTGAGCAGCCACAGGAGAAATTTGAAGCCTGCTAGGGGTTTCCTTTGATAGATGTTGCAAGAATCTTCCAGTTGACTGATTGGATATTTGCCTTGCAGTGTTTATTTTCATCTTTGTTATCTATGAAATATGAGGAGTATTTCCTTACTGTTACATGTTATTTTTAATAAAGTCTTCCTGTAGTAAAAACTGATGAGCAAGTAAGCTACATTTGATCATTTCAGTGTCTGAAAAGCCTTCAGAAGTGAAGGGTCTCCTGTAGTATTGACCTGAACCAGAAATATACATTCTGTATATTGTATTTAGTTTTAAAGACTTGTGTTTTGGATTGTCTGTCTGTTTTCCTTGCCCAGCTCCTTCATTAAAATACATTTTCATAGCAATAGCTGAAAAGAGCAGTCTGTAACTTAAAAGAGCCTTTTGAAAACTGGCTGTATATACRGACTCTTACAAGAAGTAACTGCAGTTTAAAGCTCACAGGAGTTTCTCAGCTATATGGAACGTAGGCAGCAAGATTTTCATGGTACCAGAATTTCTCTGGTACCGCTTTATGTATWTTTAATTGATGTGAAAATTCTTCTGTTCAACAGTCAAAGACTTGAAAGCCTTCAAAGTTATGGATAGTTACAGAGTTGAAGCCTGAGGAAAGGTGAGGAGAAGGCCTGAAGATACAGAACAAAGCCTGTAGAAGAGACTTACTTTCTTCAAATGACATCATTTTCCTTTCATCAAATGTCAGGAGTTCCATGGTGTTCATGATCGCCTAAGCAATTAACATGAGTAGGTTTATATTTGACAGAAAATTGTTTTTTATCATTATAGATTGCTTTGTGTGTTGACCTGATAAAAGTCCTTTGGTCAACCAACTTATACAGTGTGAGGTTTGGTATTGAACTTGAAGGTCAAAAGCATTTCTGTGTAGATGCTTTTTGTTTAAAATCTCTTTGCATTGTTGAGTTGATTTTTACAGACTCATAGAAACATAGTGAGAAGCCGTCTTGGTGTATTATTTTGGGGTTGGATCATGTTCCCACAAAATTAGAGAAATGGCAGCTACTAAAGTGGCCTAGCAATATACCAAGCACTTCAGATTTTCCAGATCTGATGTGAGATTTTTAGCTTCTGCGATGCTGGTGGATGAGAAGCTGGACATGAGCCAGCAGTGTKGGCTGCAAGGGCAAGGGAGGTGACCTGTTRAGAGAGTCCRSAGGAGGCCACAAATGTTCAGAGGGCTGCGGTGCTTCTCCTGTGAAGATWCGCAAAGAGAATTGGGATTGTTCAGCCCTGAGAAGAGGAGGCTCCAGAGAGACCTTGTAGTACCTTTCTGTACTTAAAGGGGGCCTACRGGAGGGCTGGGGAGGGACCTTCTCCAAGGGCAGGAATAGGGAGAATGRCTTTAAGCTGAAAAAGGGTATGTTTAGACTAGAAATTCTTCACTTGAGGTGGTGAGGCACTGGAGCAGACTGCCCAGAGAAGTTGTGAATTYCCCATCCCTGGAGAAGTTCACTGCCAGGCTGGAYGGAGCTCTGAGCACCCTAGTCTAGTGAARGGTGTCTCTGCCTTGTGGCAGGRGAGTTGGAACCAGACAATCTTTAAGATYCCTTAAAACCCAGGCTCTTCTATGWTTTTATGTTAAGTCCAGYTTGAGGAGAGTTAGGACTCTTAAAACCACCAGTTTTATTACCTACAAGTGAAGTGGCAGCATTGAGAATAAAATAAAAATAATTTGCCACATTTTCTTAATCTCCGCTTCTGGCTGTGTGAGGCAGAGATCAGATGGGTCAGTGAGCTGAAAGGCTATTAACAACCCCTTTCATTCTGTGCTGTGGTGTGCATGTTTTCATGTGCAGATWCTAATATTAACTTCTAATTCCTAGACACGATCTAAAATTCAGAAAAATAAATCACTCAACTTTTTATCTGCTATGTGCTTATATTATTACACTTTCTGCTCCTAGGATCTATGTTTTATTTGTCAATCTGCCTTCCTGTTGCACATTTTCARCATGCAAATTGAGTTGGACATGCAGCAATTGGCCATACTAACTACTGTCATCATYTCTCTGACAGTGGAATTATATTTGTCAGCCTCTAGTAGTAAATCACAATTTAAGCCCCGTTTTTAAACCTTGTTATTGATATTGTATATATCCCATGATCCTACACAATTATGTATACTTGTGGATATAAGTTAAAGATGAATGAACGTGGTACTTATGAGTGCTTTTCTCACACTTCCTGTGATGTAATTGATAGTTTAAAAATTCAGATCATTAAACCAAGGTGCTTCTGTGTGACTGAATTAAGTACTGGAAATGTCATGAATGAAACCACTTCTCARTGGATATCTGTTGTTTGATTGACTTAGCTGCAGATAGATACATATGATGGTCCTTTTTTCTGCTTTTCTGAACTTAAATACATCAATAATGCTAGTCATGTTATTGCAATATGAATAGTGGTTTCTGGATAATGTGTTTCTGTGATAAATATATAGGTTTTAAAATAGATCATTAGATTCACTGTAGAAAATGCTGGTGCTGTTGAGAGTTAGGTACTTGATTATAAGCAAAAGGAATTTATGAAGAAAAACATAAATTTACTTCTGGAGCTGAGATAATGAAGACAGTAATTAAAGCAGGCCTGGTGAGCAAGGACTGACTGTTGGCTTACAGAATATTTTAAATGCCAATAGTGGAGTTTATACTTCAAGGAGATACTTGAAGTGGTGTATTTTTTAGAGGACAGCATAAGCAATGGAATGAAGCGTTTGACCACAAAKGAGATCTGAATTCAGACAGGCTACAACAGTTAAATAAACCATCACTTTTGATAGAAATTATGAGTCTTTTCTTTTTAAAGTGGCTCACAGAAATTAACGAGGCATTGAGTAAAAATCCTCTTAGAGCTTTTTCTTTCTTTTTTTAGCACCGTTTTTAAGTGAATTACCTGCTTTCATTTTAATCAGTGTCTGGATAGGGAGACTCTCTGAGGGAGTACTCACTCATCTAGCAGAAATCTTGATTGCTTCAGAGGTTACAGCCTGTCTCAGCTTTAATTCTAATATTTCATAGGAGAGTAAAACATGTGTGCTGTGGCAGTCATGTTTTATTTTGTGCTAGAATAGAGGAGTATCCAATCAGTGTCTGTGTTACAGCTAGTGAGTCAGCCTATGTGTTTAACATGTAAAAAACTTGAGGTCTTTGATTTCTTACGCAAGGCACATCTGTGTCCTTTCTATACTTTTTTCCCTTCCCCCTGCCCAAATGGTACCTGACTTGTTAACATTTCAGCGCTGGACATAGTGCAGTGTGGTCCAAATAGCATGGCCTAAAGCAGTGACATAGTACCGATGTTGAAGAACAATAATGTGCTTAGTTCTATTTTAAGCCTTGCTATTTAGTCTTGAATCCTATTTTAGGTGTTGCCTTGTCATGAATTCTGGAGAACCTGATTATCTTTGTCTTCTGCTTTTACTGAGGAAATTGTGCTTTGGTTAATGRTAGGTTATAAGCTATGAGGTGTTGACTCGGAAGGTTATTGAATGTGCTTTAGGAAAGAGGTAAATAAAGTGAAATAGATGTTTTTTAAAGTACAATAATATTGACTGCATCTTCAGTTTTCAGTAAGTTTGCTGGGAATAATATCTGGGAAATGTTATTCATGTATCATAAAAGGAAATTCCAATTGCAAGAGTTTATAAAGGACTAAATGATGTATTTATTTTAACAAGTGGACTATGGAAATGATTTTACAGATGTTGTAAAAGTATAAAATATGGCAAGATTTGCAGAAACTATCTTAAACTTCTATGTGTAAAAATTAGAAAATTTCTTCAGTTTAAAGGAGATATTCTAGAGCTAGAAATGGGAATGAAGCTTTACTTGGGAGCAAAATTAGCTCTGTTGCTTATTTGACCTTATTGCAGCTTTATTTAAAAACCTGTGGTTAAATCTTGTCTTTCAGCCAGACAGTAGTAGGATAAACTGTAAGACTAGCTTTTCTTTGGGGTTAGGAAAATAATAATGGGGATATGTTACATTTTTTCTCCGTTAATCTTTTTTGAACATAGTCCTTCATGAAACTCTGGAGCAGAATGGATAAACCACTAATGCCATTAGAGTAGGCCTGTATTAAGTGTGAATAATTATTGTGGCTTGTGCTGTTCCCACTCCTAAATATTTCTTTTTTTAAAGTCTGTCAGGTATAGTGTCTTCTTTTTCATTTTCCRTCTTTTCCTTTGTCCTGTTTGTTGAGAGTCATGTTTTAAAAAAGGCTGAACGCATTCACCAGAACAAAACCCCCCAAAAGCAGGTGTGAGCCTCTTTCAGTGTGCTGTAGCTGATCTTTGGAACGTAGGAGTGCTGTATTCTGCTTTGCTTGTTGAAAAGTTAGGGGAACTTTATCAGAATTTGAGATTGGATCAACAGCAAAATTAAACTGATAAATATTGGCCTTATTCCTGTTACTAACTCCTGTGCCCCTTACTTGCTGCCTTTTTTATTCTTTTTATTTGAAAACACTGGTTCCCTGGAACTGCCTGAAAAAAATAGCATGTGAAGCAACGGGTGATTTTTGAACCAARTTTTGTTATTTAGCAGCTGTTCTCATTGGTTCCTTTTGTCCCACCTATCCCCTGTAAGGCTGCTGTGGAAAAAAGTCTCTTTTGGTGGGAGTTTGRTATTTTGCTGATGGGCATCAGGATATATTGGACAGAAGAAGAGAACCATTTGCCAGCAGTGAATCATTGGTACAGTTCCAGAAGGCAAAGAGAAGCAAAGGATGAAGTTAAATCTATCAGCAAGTGGCCTCATGTTGCTTYTGTGCCTGCACTGGTATCTCTGAAGAGCCACGGTCCATCATTCTGGGAAGCAGGCTTTTGTTTGTGAATGAGAATTCATCTCCTAATGGTTCAAGGTCCCTTTACCAGCTGTGGCATAGGGAAAATTCCAAGAATGATCCTTTATGGTAGATGTAAAGCTGCTTAGGTGAGATTCATGTGTCCAGTCATAGGTGTCCTGTGCCATTCAAGGTGTCCTGTGCCATTCGAGGTGTCCTGTGCCATTCGAGGTGCCTTGCACTATCCACAGTAGCCACGCGGAGCAAACAGGCATGACACGAGATCCGCAAGAGATCTGTTGGCCTTCTGGAATGTCAGCTGGCCGCCGGACAGGATGCCCAGGACTGTCTAAACTGGTTTTAGATGACTGTGYTTAGGCAAATGAATCCTGTCCTTTGTGTCAGGACAAACAGATTTGGACTGTATGGAATGCCTGATGTGTTACGGATAAAGTTCTCACTAAATGATGTRGGGCACTGGCTTGAAGTATGGATTAGAAGGATCAACTAACTTGATGCATGTGTAGTGCTTGCGGCTTCACTTTCATGCTTGACAGAAATTGTTGTGGGCCACACCAGTTCATCTGGAATTGAGCTAATTATCCAGTCCCAGATGTTCCAAGTAATGGATGCAGTCTGTGTTTTTAAGTCACTGAAGGGAGACTGGCACTCGGTGTTTTGGTAGGCACAGAATGGGGGAGTGACTTGGAAAATCAAAGGAGTTCATCTTCTTGGGTTTTTCTTTTTGCTCAGGCAGGATTTTGCAGTTGTCTTTATAAACAATTCGTGGTGTGAAAGAGGAGTTGTTAACAGTAGTTAAAAACACTTAGTATTTGTTACCAAAGGTTATCATTATCAGTTATCAAAGCAAAATTGATACAAATATTTTGAACAAAAGTCAGTTTAAAAGTAGTTTTATTAAATTTCTAAATATTAAATACACTGCATTCTCTGGTTTGACTCTTGTCAAAGTACAATGAAATACTGCAAGTTGGTATTTACTGTAGTTGTGTTAGATATGTAAGATGTTGSTACTGAAAACAGTATCATGATTTGCTTTTATGACCAGTTTTGGTTAAGTATTACTGCAGGGGATCCARTTTTTTTGCCCTTTTGGTATCACTTGAGGATCTTCTTTAAGTCAGTTAAGTTTCGAYTTCCTGCTGCTGAGTAGCACAAGTAGAATATAGATTTTGTATATGTATAGATATGTAGGTGATACTGTTTCATTCTTCTCTTACTATCACTTGCAAAATCCTAGATATCAAAATGTCACATTAATTATATGAATTTTCACACCAGCTAAGGTAGAGGCTTGAGTTGCAGTAAAAATAAATGTATTTTAATTTAATCTTCTTTGAAAGTATTTTTTCTCTCTGGATATGAAAGGCTTTTTATTTCTCTCTGAATTTTTCCTTGTCACTGGATACATCTGTCATTACCTTTACTGCTCTATAGCCAAATCACAGTAAATGGATTGTTTTGAAGTTTAAAATATTGTGAGTACTAGAATGTTCTTTGATTCCGAGTACTAGAATGGTCTTTGACTATCAAGTTTCATTATAAATRTTTATGCTTTGATCTCTCTGAATACTTCAGAAAACATACAGTCCACATTTGTGATCTGGCCCCCAAGAGTARTGCTACAAGGCCAGAAGATAAACACATATATTTTGTTTATTTTTAGTTCAAATGGCATAGTTTGTTTCTTTTAAATTTTAGTATTGAATCCTTTGTGATAGTTCAGAGTTTTGGTCTGTCTGCCTGGATTTAATCTTCAAATAACTTTGGTAAATCATAAGTTCTGGGAGTGTGGTAGACTTTGGGTTCTGATGTGTCCTGCAGTTTGGTTTGGAGGGTCTTGCCCTGCAAAGATTTCTTAGACAAATCTTGAAAGGTTTTGTGGAAATGCACAGCTGTTCACTGATAGCAGTTCACTTGCTGCCTTGTACCTGCAGAACATCCTCTGTGCTACAGTTCTCTGCCCTCCATTAGAAGAGAAAACTTTTGCTTGGATGTTGAATCTTGATTTTCTAGCTTTCTGAAGATTAAAACAACTTGAATTTTTTCTTCCCCTGCTTTGAGGGTGTTCATCTGGAAGAGAACTTGTACCAAAGTAGGAGCCATTTGTTGCTCATCAGGAGCTTTTGGCAGTACTAGATCCCAGGATCTTCTCTGTATGGTGTGCCTACCTCCAAAACTCCTGTCTACTTTGGTTTGAAATAGTGCAACTACAACAGCAGTGTTGTGAGATGTAACTGAGGCTCAGTGTCTTTAATTTACTGTTTTTCCTTTAGGATGTTCTGTATGTTGCTAGCAATTCATATGACTTTTTATTTTTAGTACCTTGAGACTTTGTTGTGAAACACTGGATAAAGCTTTCTCAGCTGTCAGGTGTATTTGCATATGTAAAATATGATACTCTTAAAGTGTTAAAATTGCCTAGAATGAAAATTATCCAGCCATTTTACAGTGGGAAAGTTTGCATCCATCAGATGGCTTTGCTTTGAAATACCAGTTACATTTAGGCTTTTATGACTTCTGTTGTGGAAATATATTTTGTTTGTAGACTGYATAAAACTAATATTAGAGGCACAGTTTGATACTGAAATACAGCCATCCCCATGCTGTGTGTGTTGGCTGTCAGGAGCTCCATCCCTGGTCCTTTGGCCAACCAAAGGCACGTCGTAAAGCCAGATTGAGCGGAACTGCGCTTTGATTATGCCCTGGGGAGCAGCAGTTACAACTYGAGCTGGGCTTCTCCATGCTGAAGTACATGGGAGTGCTTTTCTAGGAGCTACAAACAAGTGGATATTGCAGATGAGTGAGAGCACATGGAAGGCACATTGTAGGGGAAGCAAATATAGTSCTCTGGTTTCATGAAGTGCTATAAATACAGACTTCAGGTTTTGGATCTTCACAGTGTAAAGCATATTTATGGACCTGGAATGTCTGTAAAGATCACTTGGGATTTTCATGTTAAATCCTAGGGAAATGAAAGCGTAAAGGCCTGAAAGGGTAGGGAAAACCTCTGGTTTCTTTGAAAAACGACATGGTATTTTCCTTCTTATGTTTATTTAAAAAAACAAACAAATCCAGAACAAAAGAGGCTCAGCTGCACTGTCACTTTAACCTTGATAGAATTAAAACAGATCCTTTTCCGCCATTAATTTTACCTTCTATTATTTTGGAACACTTCAAGTAACTGTACCTCAATTTTTAATTTATTTTAACATAATCCATTAAAAATCTGGTTAAGAACACCCATCTACCAGTGGTTAAAATAAATTCTGTGTATCTAAAAAAAAAGGCATTTATTTTAAAAAGGTGGGTTTCACGTGGACTGAAAAACTGTATAAAACTGTTTCATAGTGTAGATTTTTAATCCAATATTAACAATGTTTTAAATATATGAAAAAATATTCTTCAACTRGGCAAAGTAATTTGACGGTATTACTAAGAACATTGTTTAATATATCATCATCTAGTATGTACAACATGTCAGTATGACAAAGCATTTGCCTTTGCATTTTCTTTTCTGAAATTCTATTTGCACATATTGGGGTTCAGCAATAACTTCTACAATTTCCCATCCTTAATAATCCATCATAATGAATTGCTTGGTAAAAATAAAATCAATTTATCTAAATCACTGGTTCCCAAAGTACACAGTTGTTTGGTGGTGGTTAGATTTTTTTTTTATTGGGAGTTTTTTCACAAATGAGCAAATGCTCACTTTGTATTTTTAAAATTGTTTTGCAAATTACTATTGYTCCAAAAGCTTGTGCAACGTTTGCATATCATTGCTCATTGTAGAGCTGTTGGGTAGAAGCATTAAAGTCTTGACTGTTTCTTGATCAGATCTGAAAGTGCAGCAATAAAAGCATTTTTATTTGAAAAGTGTGTTTTCACTTTTAGTTGGTTTTCATGATTCCATGCTCACGTGTCAGTGTTGATCTGTTCATGCTGCTTAAAAATCAGCAAGATACTGCTAATGCTGTTTTAAAATTACCTGTAATTTTGAAAGTATCCTAGGTATCGACTCTTGCCAKTTACCCTTCTATTACAGTGTTTAGATGGTTTCACTTAATCTGGCCTTTGTATTGGTGGTTTTCCTTGGTTGAAATCTTGATGTCTGGTTCTATTTAAGATAGTGAGAGTAGAAGCATCAGAAATCAAAATGTATTCTGGCTCAGCCCATATGCTGAGCGGGAGTGCTGTTTCCATGGCAACAAACAGGRCAGTGGGGAGGAAGGCTGATGCCTTTTCCTCCGATTCAGAGAGTTTACAGATCCAAATACAATTATTCTTATTGAAAKTCTCTTAAAATTAAGTGTTTTGTTGGAGAGAAGGAAACCATGTCAGTGAAAGTTATTAATATGCATCTGTATGTTTCTCGTGCTGGTTTGTTTCTTTAATCATGGAGATTGATTAGTGCAAAACACAGCTTTTGGTAAATGCTAGAAAAATGTGCTAACTATAGAAGCAGTGATCTTGGACACGTTAAATGCAGGGCGTTCTGACGTTTGATGGTGCTGCAAATGCTGCTGGACAAAACCTTGCTATACCCTTTAATGCAAGCTGCCTTCCTCTGGGAGGCTACATTGTTAAATATAGTTGACATTTCACTGGGAGCAAGTTCTGAATAAGTGAAGGGTAAACAGTGCACCATTCCAGAGATTATGCTTTGTAATTAATTTTTTAATTTTTTTTTTAACAAATGGCAGGCTTTAGAGCAAGTAATATGCTAAATTGATCTTTCATTACTCTAGTGCAGCTGTGTCTCAGCCTCGCCCATTTTATTTATTATAGGAACCATAGGCTGGTATGTTTTCTGTTCTCAAGCTTATAGATAAATCTTTCTTCCCTTAGTAGGTGGAGAAAACRTTATGTTCTACTGTTGGAATATGTTGGGGTTCTTTTAAGGCACAATATTTTGAATTGAGACTATTTAGTCACTAGAGATGAATTTCTTTCATGATTAAAAATACACAAACCTGAAATTCTAGGAAAGAGGAGTGAGTGCAAGCCCCGGATTATTGTCTACCTGTCTAATTTTTTTAACGAAGGATTGGAATAGTGGCAAATACTGTGTGTGGGAATGAATTTATTTGCATGGAGAATTTTCACCTTTTCCTCTGGCGTTGGCTCCCAGAAGATGATGTCACCTTGCAGCTCATTGGTTGTGCAGCACCTAGTGCAGGGAAGGGAGAGAAAGATGCCGGCACAAATCTCAGTGGTGGATCTAGGGTGTTTGCGAGCTGATTCTGATAGAATCTTTGATTAGTATTAAGAATTTACTGCATGTGGCCATGTGAGGTGCTGGGTCCGTCCTAGGGTGAGGGGATTGAAGAGCTATCAGAGGAATGAGGCGACTGATCTGCAAGAGGATCTGTGATTGTAAGTTGAAAAATCTGGGTGGAAGGAAGGAGACAGGGAGTGCTAGTTAGACACATTGTGGGAGGGTGTGTAGCAGAAAATGCATGCATGAGTGAAAGAAGGAAAAGGAGAAGCATTTTTCTTCGGTAGACTGGAATGATAAAAAATTTATCAAGGGCTTTCCTTTTGGGAAAATATTAAGAAATGGTTAAAAAAAATCAATCTGTGCATGGATATTTTTCCTTTGTGGGAATGAATGTGTAGGAGTCATTTTTATGCTCAGTTTTACTGTGGTTAATTATGATGGTAAAATAATATTTTATAAGAGCTTGAGATGTAGAAAATGCTGTTTATCTCTCATTGTAATTTTATTCCTAGGTCAGAGACAAGACAGAGTGATAAATACTTGTTTGTATTTATGCATTTTGTGAATTTCTGTGAAATGTGAAGCAAAACAGAGGATTAGGAAATTAAAATACATCCATTCTAATAGCTGTATTTTTATTTTATGAATCCTTTTCTAGACAAAAGCTTTGATGATGAAGAGTCAGTGGATGGAAATAGGCCATCATCAGCTGCTTCAGCCTTCAAGGTTCCAGCACCTAAAAAGCCAGGAAATCCTTCAAACAGTGCAAGAAAGCCAGGATCAGCTGGTGGGCCTAAGGTTGGAGGTAATGTAAAGCTATTCACATTCAAATCAGTGTTCCCAGAAACCTTGCCAGAGCAGGCACAAAACAGAGAACTTTGGAAGGTGATGTTTAATTCATGACTGCAGTATTTTTGCAGAGCTGAGAACAGTAAGGGACCCTGTTTTATGTAATTATTCATCTGTAAAGGTGTGTGCATGTCTGTCTTGTTTTTTGTGAGTGTACACTGAGCTTAYAAAGGTCTCTCACATTACAAATAAAATTAACATCTGGGGATAGTATTTACGTTGGGGAAATGAGTATATATATATGGGTGTCTCTGCTGGAATCCACACTGCACTTACTGTATATATAAATATCCTGTGAAATTCTGTAGTAGGTCTATGTAGATGCATTTTTTGCTGTAGGTCTGCACTGTTTCACATGGCTGGAAAGAGCTGCCCATCACCCACAGCCTTCAACAGAGGTGTATATTACATCTGGATGACTTTTATTATTATTATTATTCCTTTAACTGTCACTATTGTGAAATTGGTTGTKAAATATAAGAAATGAGGGCCAAAACCCATGCCAGGATTTTTTTGCATGGTATAACTTCAAAGCTGTATGATGAGGAATGCTTAGTAATTATGATCTTAGAACAGGGAAATCCGCATTTTCTTAGGGCGGGGGTAGTCTAACAAAAGCAACTGTTTACTGCTAAAGAAGTGGCTGCTTTTTTGATGGTTCGTGTACACATTCAGAAAAAAATGCATAATTCTGTTGAAACTACCCTACTTCAGGTATAGGGCTTTTATGAATAAGTGGTTCTTTTAGTAAGGGGTTTTTGTAAGATTAAGTAATATTTTCATGTTCCTATTCATGTAATGTTTCCATATGTGATCTGCAAAGCAAATATAAAATTTGGAAGAAGATAGACATGGCAAACAAGCTGCCTTGAGTATGTTCGCATTACTAAGATATAGTTAATATTTTGAAAATKTATTATTTTTTGTTGGGATCTTAAGAATTCCTGATAAATTGAAAACATTTCCATGGGTCTGGATCAGAATTGACAGCAATATATATTAGAATAGTATCAGAAAATACCACCTAAAAGACTCCATAAAGGCAATTATCTCTTTAATATTTATTGTTGTTGTTACTGCACATAGTAAATATTATAAACAAGTAAACATAAATAAATAACCAATTATAATGTAATCTCCTTTAACCTGAACCATGGTGTTTTTTGCATGCAAGACTAGCATACCCAGTACCAGGACTGAAAGCTTAGGATTTCTGGTTTTTTTCAGTATGGGCTTTTAATAATAATATATTAGATATAGATGGTTTTTAATGTCTTTTTTTTTTACATGTAGGCTTTCACTGTACATGCTCTGCAGTGAAAACATGGAGATACAAGAGCAGGTGAAGGGAGGATAAGAACAGAATAACCACTSAACTGATATTTCAGTTTATCTAAAAATTCAGTAGTGAAGCAGATTAAACCCCCAAAAATTAATATGTTGGTTTTTCTCCCTTTTCCTTTAAAAAAAATCAAAATTCAATACATGGAATAAGGAAAAAAAATGAAGCATGCCAAAACCAGAGTGCTTCAGTCATTCCTTGTTTTATACCATCTCCTTCCAGCTCTGGAAAATATTTGGGCGTATATTGGTTTGCATATGCATCTCTTCCCCTTTTTTCTTCAGGATGTTTGTAGTCAGACTTTTGAAAATGTGGGTTTAAATATTAATAAGTGTTTACAAATCCGGCATCTCCTAGCCTAATCAAGAACATTGATGTAGATGCCAAGTGTATTTCTTAAACAATAAGGTTATAGTCTCTTCCAGAAGTGAGGTGTTTCCTGTAATTATCTTCATATGAACAATGACACTGGGTYAGACAAGAGTCTGGGCAGTCCACTGTACCATCTGACAGTGGTCACAAATGGCTACTAGAGACATGTACATGAACGGGACAAGTGTCTARAGGCACACTGTCATTACAGAACAAAATGCTGACTTTAGAAGTCTTTATTCCACAGAGAACAGTGGTTTTTGAAGAGTCCAGTTAGGGCATTCTGTTCTCCTTACCTAGAGACTTCATGGATCTTTATGACTACCACCAAACCTTGATACTCTTTCACATCCAGCTTCTGTAGGATCTACTTTGCAGGTACCTAGAAGACACTTGAGATTTTTCTCCAGCCTCAAAATTGCCATCTCTGTAGAGTAAATTTATATTATGGAAGCTGTTTGCTGTTGCTGATGCAGTACAGCTCTGCTGTGTCTTACAGTCCCAAATCCTTCTGCTCACCACTGCATTCCAAGGCAGTAGTCAGTGGGCGTGCCATTTTTCGCCTTCCYCTCATGAGCACTGGATGGGTATTTCAGGCTTTCACTGCTCACCTGGTGCCTCTGCCACCTGTTGGTCCTGSTTGTCCGTTTCCTCTGACTGTCAAATATCCATGAATCCATATTTGGAAGTTGCAGGTCAGCCTTGGAGGAAGAACAGCAGCTCCTTTAACTGCGTTGCTTTTCATTTCCCTTTCACAAAAATCTCCAGTCATGTAAGTGACCTGCAGTTGAAGGTTTCTCCTCTTCAGACTTCTGTAACCAAACAGAATTTACTGCAGATAGAAATTGTGTTGGGCATGGGCTGAGATTACTGCAAGTTCCATTCATTTAAACTGCCTTTTATATCCCAGAGGTACTTTTCATAGGATATTGTTTGACAAAGGTGTATTTTCCTATGAGTTGTAGGTGACAAAGTACAGCTTTTTCCTGAGTYCAAAAAGGATTTGAGGCTACCCTGTCTTGAGGATAAGAAAATTGAGCTCCTTAGCCATGCTGCTGGCTTTCTTAACTGCGGACACCTGARTTATACCTCAGAGGCCTGTGTGCAYGGCTTTTCATTATATTMGTCATGGAGATGTTCYTTACTGAAGAAATGGGTAATTCCACCWCTGCCCAGTTAYGCTGTTCGAGTGGAAGGMCCCTCTGATACTCAAARAAAGAASTTTTCACTATGTTGGCCTTTTTCCATTGATTGTAGGAAATGTAGTTTGGTGGCACTGGAAGTGAGACACCATTTTCCAGGGAGGCAGGTGGAACAGGTATTTAGATGAGCAATAGCAGTGTCCTGCTCAGCCTGAARTTCCCTCTCCTTGTGCTGGGAATGGCTGTGCAAGACATTTTCCTACTGGTGGCAGGGATGGGAAGGCTCATACAACTTGTGCATTTGGTGATGGGGATGATCAAGCCTGCTGAAAACAGCTTGCCAAAAAAATACCAAATCAGGCAGCTGCAGTGCTTTACTGCCCTGGGAGTAAGGAATCCAGCAGGCTTCTTTTCYTCTGACTTTCCTTCTTGGAGATGTTCAGACACTGAGCTTCTTGSTAGTGATGAATGAGAAGTGATAGGTCTTTAACTTAATGGGGCAGTGCTTTGTTTGGCATATTTCTTACTCCACGGTCAATACACTTCCCCAAGTGAGACCTTTGCCAGGAAGCACACTGTTGATCTGCTTACTTCTGATGCACTTGCTCTCAGCTCTTCATTCAAGTGGCAGAGCCTCTGGAAATACCTCTTTGCTCTAAAGCCTTCTTACTGAGAATGTGCACTCTGCGTCCTGCCCTTGCAGAAATGGATACTCGGGCTTTTTCTTGGCAGTATGGCATAAGCAGCTTTTTAATCCTAAGGGACACCATAATTTACAGTAGAAAAGGACTTGAGTATGTCAGCCAAATGAGCTATATGCCTGTTCCTGTGCTGTTCAAGATCTCTTATAGGTCTTTGGCAAGTTCACTTGGAAATATGAGAGCCCTGTTCCAAGTCTTCTAGGGAATTGCTTGCTTCTATACCATTTGGAAGCTTTATGTAATCTAGGTGTTAGTAGGAAACCTCAGGCTGTCTCAACAAGAAGTCTGGCATCCTCTCTTTTCCCRAAAAGTCAATTTAGGTCAGTAGTCTGTAAAATAGATTAAATGTAGAAATGGTGATTCTTCAAAAGAGACAYATGGCATTTGGAAGAAATGTTTGCTCATGAAACCTAATCATGACAGAAGTTTGGGTTAACTTTCTGTTGTATTTTTAATGAGAACCCTTGTRGGGCTGGAGCATTATTCCTAGTGTTGTAATTTGAAACAAGGTGAACTTCATACTTTTTTTGCAGCATTTTCAGCAGGAATATACTGCATGGTGTATTTTAATCTATAGTTCACTGGCTTTTAAAAATCTTTAGTACTTTGGCAGGCTGGCATTATTATATATTGCTTACTGTTTCACASTGACAACATTGTTACACTTTTTGAAACAGCCTATCTGTAGAAATCAAGTAACTGGAAAACCTGGTTGAACCAGGTGAACAGTTTGGCCAAAGGAAGGTTGTGAGGACTATAGTGACACCATGCATGAAGGAACTGTAGGAAGCTGATCCCAACTTGAGGAAATTTTAAGTTAGGTTTTTGTATCTGTTTTTATGCTTCTTTCTCCATTGTCAATAACAAACATACAGCTCTTTGTTGAAAAGTATTAAAATGGTGCTTATCTGTTTTTTTTTTCTCGATTTGGTAACAGAAGATATTTTTAAGCCTTTAGAGGCTTTAGTAGGAAAAAATTTAAATGGAAAGGTTCTACATAGAACAAATGYGATTATGAAAGATAGGTGAAATTGCAGCCAGTTGAAATTCACCTCATTAAAACTACATGCTGTAGTTAAGAAACCTTGGTGTTAAAAGGGCTTCAATAATTGTGGAACTGTAAATACACAGTTAGTGAATGGACTTGAAACAAGATAGACTCATGCTCAGTGTATTGATTGTCTCCAGACTTGAGAGAGTTCTGTGTTCACTTGTCAAAAAAAAAAAAAAGAAAAAAGATCCATAATAATCAATGCCCACAAGTTTTTTTTTCTAAAATTTTGAATTCTGCAGAAAATAAGTTTGTGAATGTTTCCTCTATTATATTTGTTAGCCCTCATTAAGTGATTTCTGAAGTTCTCTATTTGTTGTGTAAAATAAACTAGAATATTTTGTTTTACCTTGTTTTACGTTGGCCCTTTGTATGACATAAAACTGCTCTGAGGTGATATTGGTCAGCAAAGCATCCCTGACATTCTGTGGCACTTGGTTTTCTTTTTGATTTCTGGGATGTGGTGAAATTCAAGGATTTTTCTTCAACTAAAGCTAAAAACTCTTTTTGTTGTTCGGAGCAGCCTTTGAGATTATCCTTGGGTATCAGAGTCTTAATTGGAGAATTTGCTACAGAATGTCTGTTTGCTTCCTTTTCCTCACAGTTAATGTCAATTAACTTCCATCCCTAGAGATTCTTGCCCATGGGATTGCTGGGATGCAATTCTGTAGTCATGAACTGCAGCTATTATAACCTAATCCAGAGCTCATGGAAGTAGTAGGATTTTCAGCTTTCTGTGTGCTGAGAGTTACTGGATTTTGTTGTTGTTTTTTCCCCAGAACAGCACTTGAGGTTAGGGTTCCCTTGCACAGGATGGGTKGTCTGTTCACCTTGACCATTTTACATGGTTGTGCAGTCACTGGGGTTTCCATTCCTGTAGCATAGACCTTCCTTTGCAGCTTACTTCTGCAGGAGGATTGAAAAATTCACCTTAATGAGGAATCTGAATGAAAACAATCAACACGATAAATTATTTATACGTATATATATACGTATATACACCTATAATCTACCACCAGAAAATATAAATATGTGTCCATAACACTGTTCATTAGTCTCAGTTTTCCATGTCACCCAAGTGATAGTTCCTACTACCCTGTTTTTAATTTAATTTCTAGAAGTTTCATTTAGATTGTAGGATTCCGTATGTTGGTATAARCATGATATTATATCAGTCTTCTTTCAAAAGGCTCATAGTCTAGAAGTCRGCTTATAAATCGATAAAATAGGGAGAGAGTAAGAGTGGAGCACGAAGGAAGAGGTCTGGACATAAAAGCACACCACAGCACGTAACCTGCTTGTGACATCTCTGCCTGGGGTTCTGGTCCCAGACATCTTACTGGCAGTCATGGTTGTACCAGACARTGATGAGAATACGGAAGACAACCCAGCCCTTGTTTAGCTCTCACACTGAGTACTGAGTTTTTCAAGCAGTAGGAAGGGGAAGCAATTAGTTTATATTTTCATGTGGATTAATCTAGAAAGAAAAAGAGGAAGGAGGGAGGAGGAAGATGGACTGAAATCAGCTGACCCTGTCACTTGGAGTCTTAATGAATTGTGACTGTGCTGACGAGTAAGCAGAGACGACCATTCTAAAATGTTCCCGCATTGCTGTTTTGTGAAGTAGCAGGTGTGATCCCTCTTTGTAGGGTGGTGTGCCTGTGTGTGGGAGAAGTGTCTTAAAAAAACTGTTTCATTTCTTTTGACAATTGTATATGCGTTCAAACCGAGAAGCAGGGTATGTAAATGATTTTTATAATATAAGTCATTGCACCTATGGTGGAAATATTTTTGCAACAAAAGTATTAAATGTTCTTTAAAATATAAGAGAAAACCCTCACATTAAAGTCAAGTCACTTTGTGGATTCTGTCTTGYCATAGTGAACTTTTAGAAGTAAAAGGTAAAAATGTATTATCTAGAACATGTAAAAATGGTAGTTTTGTGTCATTTGTGATGACAGATGATGTGAATTGTGGTTAATACAGTATCTGTTTAAATTATTCCAGAATAAAATACACAAATGGGCACTGACAACAGTAATGAAAATTCTATTTTACTGAAACTATTACATCACAGTATMTCAAATCATTCTGTTTTGGCAAGAGTATTACAGATAATACAAATGAATTGTTGTTGTTCCTGGTTATTCTCAGTCCTTTCTGTAATGTAAAATAATTATTGCAATTTTCCCCATTCAAGTGTAAAACTAGGAACAAATTCAAGTAAAATGTAAATAGGTTATTAGGAAGTTATATTAAAAACTGAAAATAAGACTAATGCTATCATGTTCATAAAACTAGCATAACTTCAAAACTCACCTGTTGAAACCAGACAAGTGGGCCAGAGTCTCAAATGTATGTCCTTTTAATTATTTATGAAAGCTGAGTGCCAGGAGGGAAAAGAAATACATGAGTGCTTTGAAAGATTGCCATGGGAGCGTGAACATTGTGCATGAGTTGAAAGGAGACTGCATGAGCTTCCAGTTGAGTAGAAACCAACAGTAATCAATTTGAGATAAGCCTAAAAAGTCAGGCATCTATTTTCATGCTGCTTATGGAACTGCTTATCTTCTTCCACATCCAGGGTTTAGTCTTGCCTAAAGTATGCTGTCCAAATCTTGTACTAAGTACAAAACTATTCATTTCTTTGTTTTAYAATTTCTTCTTTACTGTGTGCTTGATAAATATTTATTGGTTGATCTCCACAAGATGTCTGTGAAGAGATAGTATTAATAATCTTCTATACCYGTGAAACTGTACAAAGGAATTGAGGCTAAACTTGTTGAAACAATGCAGTGTTAAAAGTCAACTTCAGATATTACTAAGTTTCTTGGGGCATGTAATATTCAATGCATAGTTCAAAGGTATTTTCACACTCAAGATCAACTTCAAATTTTAAGGTATGCCTGCTGGTGCAGTCATCTTCAGTCCACATGAGAATTATTTTGTGCTTCCTCTTAGTACAGGAGGTCATGTATTTGCACCTGATTAACATGTTGCACCTCAAGGCTTGAGATGTGCTATCCTAGTAGTTGAAAACCTGGCACCACTTTCTCTTCCTTGTATGCACAGCTCGCTCCTAATTTCTGCTTGTCCCTCCTGCTCCTGTTCTTTCGTGGGGTGTGTAATCATATGGAGAGATCTGCTTAGCATCTCAGTCCTCAGAGACAGCACACTCACTTGTTAGGTGGAAACTTCTGTTCGTGAGCAATGTTTCTGGCATGTAGGAGGAATGTTTTAATGGAACAGGCACAGTACAGGTGGGATCTCTTGGGAAGTTCTCTAACCATGTCTGCCAGGTTTGTAACATAGGCAGATAAAGTAAGGAGTACAAGTTATTGTAAAGGTATTTTAAGATAATTGTGCTGTTTGGCTCAGTTTATGCTGCTGTTTCAGCTCGAATGACTTTCTGGGTGCCTCAGGGACAATGACTTTTGGCATTGGAGGAAGTGGGGTGGACAAGTCAGTTCAGAATGAATGTCAGTCACTGGGGCTGAACATGACAGAATTCATCTGTCAGTTTTCTTAAAGTGGGCTTTCTAGTGAATGCTTTTCTATTCTGCTTAGTCACTTGAATTGTTTTCTAAGCTGGTTAAAAATAACAGGAAGGCTTTGCCAGTCCGGATTCTSGGAAAAAAAGGGCTCCTTTAGGTTTAGTATTGTATCTGGTGGCTTAAAAATGCCTTTTATTTTTGAAACTTATTTCAAAAACTCCTATGGCTGGTTTTGGGAAAACTGAATAGGTTTGCTGATACTGTCTGCCTGGGTGTCTTTGTCAAAGGTAGTTCTGCTTAAGTCAAACACATTTTAGGCTAAGTTACTGAATTGTGAGCTTCAGTGGCTCACGAGACTGGTACAGGTTCCTTTTACTGTTCCTCTCCCTCTCCTGTTTCCCTATATGCAGGTCATAACTACCATCAGACAAATGTGTTGAGCAACCCAATAAGGTAATCTCCCAGTGAACTTTTATTTGTGAGGTTTCTTTGGTAGACAAGGTGTGTGCTTGCAGAAGTTTATAATACCAGAGAGGTTTTGGAGAATGGGGAGTTGTTTGCAGATGCAGTTGTTTTCTCAGGAAGTAGGCACAAGGCAGCTGAAGTTCAGCTGATGAAAACTTCTATCTAAACTAGGATCTCTGCAGCTTTTCATGGTTTGGTCTTCCCTGAAGTTTTCTTGGCAGAAGTGTGGCAATTAGCAGCATGATCTGTTTCTTAACTTGTATAGCAAAGCCAGTGAGTGATACTAACAGTACAAGTTACTTAAATTAACATAATTTTATCTAAGTTAGTCTAATTATATCTGTCCTGTAGGATTTACCAGTGTAACTATCTGAAAGTATGTGCCTTGTTTTAAAAAAAAATACCTTGTCTAATGTTGATCAAAGTGTTTTTTTACTGGAGCAACTGCTGCTTCTTTGTTGCTCTCAAATGTTTTCTTAACTTAAGCAGGTGAGCTGAAGGCATCTATACTGACTCTCAATCACCCGATGATGAAAGAATACTTTTGCRCTTTATACAGATACTGAGACTGAAGAATTGGTTTTTGCTTGTTTTATGGGAGGTTTTTATTCAAGTTTGTTGGTTGAAGTCCACAGATCAGTTTTTCAAACCTGGAAATAACGTCTAGAATGTTAGAATCTGTTAATGTATCAGCATCTGTAYATAATCTATCAAATAGCTTTAGATAGCTCAGTAGTTTAAAATGTGAAGGGAATTTTCAAAACTTCTCCATCTCCAGCCAAKTTTCTGAACATTTGGTTCCTGTTTTACAGAAGCAGACTTAGGAAACATGTATATGAAAATATACTATTCTAGACCATTTTAGTAATCTTATGATACTGGAAAGATAAAGAGACTCCTTACTAAGCTTCCTAGATTGAAATTGCTGTATCCAGGAGGGCATTATCAGAGTCATTGTCTTAAAAGTCATCCTYGCCATCTCAGAAATAGTGGTAATTCAGATCATGAAGCACTGGAAAATTCCTTCCCTGGCCCCCAACAGATACCACTTTAAAAGTAAGCAGTAAGGCCTGACCCAAGGATAAATGAGTAGATTTTGCAAAGACTGAGAGTTTCAGAAGTTTCAGGAAAAATCCCAGTTACAGAGACTAACAGACAGGAGAATGTACATTCTAAGAAAGAATTTCGTATGACCTTTGCAACATCTGCCTGCTAGGGCTGGGAACAGAATGTGGTTATTATTACTAAGTATCATGCTGAAGAAACAATTGGGTTTTGTGTCTTTGTCATTGGTAGGGTTGTTGTGATCTGTTATTTATATYGTGTGTGTGCATTGGCTTTGTTTGTTTGTTTGTGTTTGGTATCAGCACTTTCTGTAGATCCACCTCCTCTTGTGACAGAGGTTGTCCATTTCACCATGTGGGTTTTGCAGTTGTCCTTCGTTTGAGTTAATTTTGTTAAAGTATTGCTCTGCTCCCTCAGCCTATACTTAGACTTTCAGCAGCTGTACTTTTTAAGCTGCCTGGGCTAATTTCCTTCCTTGTCTCCTCTAACTCGTTTGTGTCCTGAGTCAGACACTGGATTGTTCTGCCATGGTGTTTGTATAGCCCCACGGTGGGGCAGACCAGAGAACTTGCTCACTGAAACTATTATTCATCTTGGCCAGTTTATTTTATTCTCGGTTTAGCCCCTCCCTGTTGTGACTTAGTGGTCAKCTGTGCCAGTGCTAGAATGAGAGGTCAGTAGGAGTGAGTGGGAGTTGCCAGTTAACCTATTATATGAAAAGCTGAGTAAGTACTTGAGCTTATCCTGGCCATTTATCCCACGCAGAGCTGAAGCTGCTGTCTGTTCCTAATTTACAGCTGATTGTTTATTAACCTATAAAGCCAAAAGGGCAACAGTGGTTTTCTTTTTTCTTTCAATCCAGAATGATCTGCATCTTTTGCTTCAGTTTCTGATAGATAAGAAATTAATCTTTTGAATTAGCTGAGGGAAAGGCATAGCTTTTTGTTGTCTTTCAGGAAGAAAATAGTTATCCCCATCATTTTACTCTAGATGTATTCTTCAGTTAGATAGTTATTGCGTGGTATGTTCTCACCAGCTTCCTGAAGTGGAACCYAGACTTCCAAGGACTCTCTGTGAATCTGTCTGGCTACAAGCCTTAAAAGATAAGAATAAACAAAGGTTAGGAACAAAAAGTGAAACAAAGTTTTWGAGTTTTTGTTACTCCTCCGTTTCTGTACCTGTGTTGAAATTCCTTTTTCTTCACAGGGAAATTCTTTGTTGTGAAATTTTTGTCAAAAGACCTATAAAAGTAGAAAAAAATTAATTTGATTGGTRAAGACCTGCTACCAAATACAAATCGAGGAAATTTTTTTAACTTTTAGGCCAGCACTTGTGTACTTTATTCAGCAGTTAGGCATGCTTTGAATAAACCGTTCTCTGTTTCAAAACAGAAATACAAGTCCAAAATCATTTTCAGCGTCTTTCTTTTCACATATAGTGTTGTTCCATTGTTTTGTCATCTCATGATATACAGATTTGTAGATACAACTGGTGAGAACATCAAGGCAGTAGAGCAAGTGAGCATTCCAAAGTTGTGATATATTGGAAGGATTTCAGTGTTTCAGTCTGAAGAAGGGAAGAGCTCAATGACAGAAATTAACTCCTGGGTGAAAAAATTGATTTCACAAAAGGCTGGGTAATTCCCTTGGTTGTGTACAGTACCCTTTCTGATGTTGAGTTATTCTTGGTGCTGAACTCAGGCTTATGACTGGAATAAACTTTCTTCCAAAAAAAGACACCTAAGATCTTGCAAAATGTTAGAAATCCTTACATTTAACTCGTGAAAGTGTCATCTCCGTTAGCAGTCTGCAGAAAGTGGGGGGGTTTATTTACTTTGCCTCCATTTCCAGACTCATAGAACTTTATAAAAATAAAAACACCAAAACACACATAAAAAAAGAGAAACCTATAAAAACTTCAACATCAACTCCATTGCCAACTCCATTGTAAAACTCAGAGGAGYTTCAGCTGCTGTGATTTGCTTCCATATCAAGTCAGTCTATTATGTTGGTATATTCTCACCATCTTCCTGAAATGGAGCTGAGACTTCCAGGGTTGTCTTGTCTTGAAGTACTAGAAGTCTTGAAGGGTAAGAATAAATAAAGGTTATGAATGTAAACTAACRATCAGTGTAAATRAATGWCTTGTGTRTATTTTTCCTCCTCTCTGTGAGARAATTTTTTCTTYTGGGTTTTACCTGAAAAAGGCTCAGTTAGATTCAAGTCCARTTACGTAATTACCCAGTCGATGAGCCTCTGAATTTTAGCTATGTGCTGAGCACTTAAAGATGTTAAAAATGCAGTGGTGTAAAAGCCCCCTGGAATTGTTTATAGTGTTCTTGCCATTAGGAATGCAGTAGCTGAACTTTTCCGTATTTGGTCAAAGGATAGGATTGTGTGTTCTGTGGGGAGCATTGAATGTGCACTATTCAGTTGAAGGAATTAATACTGGAGAGAGATCTAAGAAATTTGTAATCACAAGCTTGGTCTGTGAAGGTAAGCAAGAGCAGCAGCAAAACAGCTTGTATGTGTGCTGGGTCAGATRCATCAGTTTCGGGTATGTGGCAGCATTGTCTGAATTGAGAATTTAGTAAGGCTCTGCTGTTGTTTTTGTGGAGGGGAATCAAGCCTTACCAAAGCATGAGAGATTCTCTGAAGGCGTCTGAATGTGTGTGACTGTAACGTATCTTGTTAGCACTGTAAAATACTTTCTCCTGAATTAGGAAGCAGCAGGTGGAGTTCTGTCATTGATTGTCTCTGCAGATACAGTGACTTGGTAAACAGAATTGTTAAAGATACCTGTGGAGAGATCAGGAAAGGAAGGGGAAAACTGAACAGTGTTTTTCTTCCTCGGGCAGTGTGGACTTCTGACTTCTATACAACATTGTTTTCATGTTCCTATGGGATCTTGTAGTTGTGGAAGAGAAAGATCAGTGAAATAGAAGTGAGGTGTGGTTTTACAGATAACTTCGAAAAAGTGTCACCTGCCAAAAATCCCACATAACTTCTTTTTTTTAACCAGGCATTGAGGTAATAAAACCATTTTCTGAGAGTATTAGTTTAAAAGAAAARTGGTTTGTAGAAGTGAAGTAGTTGTTGAAACTAGGGAAGTTGGAAAGTTTTCTGTGTCTGGACTATGTCAGATGGATTTTAAATAGTATTCTGTCCCTTGTCTTTCTCTTTTTGAAGGAAAAAATTGTTACTCCTTGGATAAAGGATTTTCTCTTACTGCTCAGGATGCATTACTATATGATTAGGTGCTAGAAATAACTGTCATGTAGCCCATGCTATTTCGTAATTTTAAAAGGATACTTCAAAGCAGACTAAAGATGACAACATCTACTTACTTAGGAAAGGCAACTTCATCTTCTTTTAATCTTTTTCTTTGTAGTGTATAGGACTGAACTAGGAATACTTGAAAACCAAACATTTTTCTGTATTTTTATGTTCATGGCCTATATGTGTCAATTTGTAATGCTTCTGTAATTTATTCCCTAGGGGAAAAAAATAAGTAAAGGATGGGAATGCACAGTGCTTTTTTCCCTGCTTTAACATATGTGTTTGTGTGTTTATGTAACTGAATAATAATAGAGGACTTGTATAAGCTTACTTCTCCATTTACTTTTCCAGAGTATATATTGCATATTGACTTTAATTGGTTTGGTTCTATGAGATTTCCTTAAATATCAAGAGTATTTGTGGACAAACAAATGAGGTTATGACCTGAGCATCTCTGCAGCTGTTTKTACCACCTACTTTAACATGGTGCTGCTAGAACAAATGACTTCTTTCAAGGTTTCTCTCCATAAAACTGCTCTGACCGGGGTGTTCTCCCTCAGAGGGGCTGTACAAGTTTGTGTGGAGAAGGGTGTGATCTGGGTGTAAATGCATCTTTCCCTCTTCATTTTTTTTAGCTGGTTACATACTCATGAACTTTATGGGAGGGTTTGTTCCCTCTGCTATSTATAGAAGAAATAGGTGGTTATAATTTCATCTTTCTCTTCTGGCTGCCACTGGCAATTGGGACGGATGGTGTTGGAGATACACATGTAGAAATGTGTTCTGTACGGCATCTCTTTACAGCATCCTTGAGCTAAGGCAGTCAGAATCTGATAGATGTTCTTRTATCATGCTGCAGATACTGTGGCCAAATTGTCTGATTTTACACTAATGAGMCACAAAAGTATGTGAGAGATCTTGTTCTGCATAGCAGTGTTGAGATCTAGTAAGTTGCCATCAAATTTGTAATAGTAGTGCACTCTCACACTTCCAAACTGCATATGTATGCAAACACAGCAGACATAATTTGCTTCRCTATAATTAGGAGATTAGGGATTGTAAACCATGAAGTGTCTTTTTAAAAGGARTGCAGCCACCAAGAATTTGATTTATCAAAAATTCCTAGCTTTTTGTTCTCATTGACCACTCARCCTCTTAAATGCTTTTTCTTTATGGTGTTTATTTGTTCTGTAGTTAGTAAAATATACGTCGTCTCTGTGTGAGGCCTCCATTTCAGCTGCACTCTGCCAATTAGGGAGGATATTCTGCCATTTATCTGCTTGGACTCACTCTGAAAGAGACACTTGTTCCCAAGTACTCATTTACCATAAGGGATTATGATTTTCCTCCCAAGAAGGAAATGTTCAGCTGGACTGATTCTCTTCATGTGGTTAATATGTTTTGTCATATTAGCTTCCTGATGCAATTATAGAAGATACTTGGAGGATTCTGCCAAGCTTCACCTTGTACTTGGAGTTGTAGGCTTGTAGTGTAGCCTGGGCTTAATGACCTTGTTCTTTGATTTAGTAGAAAACTTGAGTAAATTTCTTTTAAAAAGGGGCTTTCTTGGTTATCTGRGTTTTTGGAGGAAAGCAAAATCCAGACAGTTTTCAAGTTGTTTTCTTGCTTGTAGTKGTATTAGTCTCTACCCAAGATCATAATGACATTTTCAGCCATATACCAGTGTAAAACGAGCAGATTATCTGTCAGTATTTTTCCCTGGTCCTTTTGCTGAGCATCTTTGGTTGTCAYGTAAGAATAGTTGCATCATGAGTGGTCTGAAAACAAGGTCAGTGAAGTGCAGAWTCTGCTTCAATACAGATCCTCCTCACTGTGTCTTTTTTTTTTCATTGTTGAAGTTCTTGTAACCTTAAGACTAAGAAAGTAGTACCTAATATTTTTTAGTTCCATGTGAGAGTACTGGRAAAGACAACAAACAACCCTCGAACTTACTTGAGGTAACATATGTTAAGGTGAAAATTCATCCTGAGCAATTCCATTTAGTGATTAATAGCTCTTGCTTTGGTAAATAATTTGAAATTCTGTGCTTGTCTTAGAACGTTTTTATTATCAGGGTCTCAGAATTTAATGCAAATAACTGCAAGGGGATTGTTACATGAAACATGGTTCCAGTTAGACACAAAAATAAAAATTATGAAAYCATTAAATTTGTCAAATTGGCAATTGCTTGGGTTTTTGGGAAAAAATTGCTTCATTTTTGGGAAAGAAATGGTCAGTTTTTCTTACGTTGAACTCAGAGTTCAAGGTCTTGTGTTTCTACACACATACAATTCTACACAAAAATTCAGGATTTTTTAAAGTTGTATTAAGTGTTTGAAAGTAGGTATGGTGAAAGATGTTTATGCCAGTTTTAAAACCTTCATGCATGTTACATCCTCTTTAACAGTATTTTACATTTATTTAGGTTCCTCTAAAGAAGGAGGAGCTGGAGCTGTGGATGAGGATGATTTTATTAAGGCATTTACAGATGTTCCTACTGTACAGGTAAGATGCTCTCTATATCCATGTTTCTATTCAGAAATATGTTATTTGCAATAATGTGTTAGCCTGCTTTGAAAACTTACCTAATTTTACAGTGTTCTAAGCAAGCATCATTACTTCCCTTTCTTACTGATGGTAGAATCTGCATGGAAAGCTCTTTATTCTTCCAGTTAGTTACCAGAAAAAGTGCCACATTTTCTATACTGTCCTTCTAATCATTACCACATTGTGTTTTGGCTAAAATTCCTTATTGCTTTTTTTTAAACTTTTCTGGGGAGCTGGAGAAAATAATTATGTTTTAATAAGAAAAAGATTAACATGACATTTGGAAAATTTGGGGCTGCCATTTCAACAGGTAATCAAGGAGTAATAATACAGGCAAATAATTAAAAAAGCAAGGATTGTGTTTTCAAATGTGCCTAAATTGTAATGATGTGTCTGGTATACATGTCCTCTTTTAAACAGTATTTTAAAAAAAAATATAGTGCCCTATTTTCATACTAATGAACTTGTTGGATTCTGAGTTCTTAATTAAAAGAWCAGATTTTAATTTCTATTCTTTAACTGTGGGAATTGTATGTATTTGGTATTTTCACATAGTTGAGTCATTTAATATGCGTGTAGCTTACAAGGCCTGTTTTGAATAAGTTTTCCTTGGGCAGCTGAGGTGTTGAACGCAAGCAAAAACTCAATAAGCCGTAGTTCCCAAATGGCAGAAGGATTTTGTAAGATTCTCTTTTCTTGATGTGTATTTTTGTCCTGTTTTTATTTCCCAAGCAGAGTTATTTGTYGGATCTGCTTCTGCAGGCAGCAATACTGTCTGCTTTCATGAAGGAGTGCTCAACCTCCAATGATCCCTGTCACATCAAGGGAGTCTTTGTCTTACACTATAAGAGCTTTATGTTTCTTTGCCTCTTCAGACTGTGTTAAGAATTCTTTGGAGAACAAAAACATGCAGCTCTTAATATTGTTTATCCCTGTTATATWGAACAGAGCCATATTCCAGAGAACAGAGAATGTGATGCTTGTAGTTTAGTGCCTTACTATTTGCAGTCCCAAGCAGTGTTCTGTAATTAGTCAGGCTGGCTGGTAACACTGCAAGAACAAAAGTGGGGTGACGACATGACATGGACCAACACATGTTATTTTCTGTCTGACTGCTGAACGGCTTAGGAAGGAAGGTCATTCTCTAAATTGCAAGAGATGGAGGAAAAGGACACTTGTCGTTAGCCCTTGAGTTGAGATGAGGAGTCAGGAGAGAAATGTGTGACTGTCTCCAAAATTACCTGTTTGTTTCATGGATGAGCATGCAAGAAAAAATGTGATTTTTTTTTAAGCATCCTTAGGAATAATGACTTCCTGTCCAACTTGATGCTTTGTGGACAATCTCTGGTCTTTCAAAAAACCAAAGATCTTTTCAAAAATAAAAAAAACCCCCACAAAATATGCCCCCAAAAAGCAAGGCAGATTCGATGTTCTGAGACCAGTTACTAAGGAAGTTGGAAGTTTCTCTGTTAGACTTGTGAAGAAAGAATGCTTATGACCTGGACTTKGCCAAATTATCCTAAAAGCAAAGGACAGCATGGAGAGAGTTGTTTGTGCATTATTGTACCCATTCCTCTGTCCTCTGTTTTCTTTAACATTTATGGGGTTGAGTAGTGGCTTCACTGAAAGAAGGGAAACTTTATAGAAAACCAGATCCAGTTCTGGATCAAGATTAAGCCTATCTGAATTAATCAAATAAATTGAGGTTACTTACAGCGTGGGTGTGTTGTAAGTCATTCTTGAAATGTTAGATSTGACTTTCCACTAAGCTGTTCATATGACTGCTCAGCTTTTTTAWGGAATGTCATATTGTTTACTTGTACCTAGTTTTTAATCCCCATACTGAAAATACTTTCCATCTGTATAGTTATTATACTTGTTTGTGTTTGAGCTTTTAATTTTTCTGTCTTTGATGTTGCACTTACCCTTAATGATGTGTATGTTGCCCTCTAATGGACAGCAGCAGTTTATGAAGAAGATGGGTRATTTTTAGATGTAGTCTGATGCATCTGTGTGCCAGAAAGAGAAGTACTGCAATGACAGGATTGTGCTTCCATAAAAAACATTACAACCATACAGTTTTTACAACTTCAGCCTTTGCTGAAACTGAAGAAAATTCTGTGTTCGGGTTATTAGGAGTAACTCGCATTAATAGCTAAAATTTGTTTCAAAACAAGTGCAGTTCTCTTTATAGAAGTCTGATGTGGGAACTTGTGAGCAAAAAATGCATTATGTCATTGGCTGAATGAATAATTTAATCTTGGCCTCCTAAAAGTATAATTAATCAAGGCAGGGAAAAAAGAAATTATTAAAATGTTGTCCTTTATTCCTGTGAAATTAAAGTAGGCATGGACAACTTTGAAAATACAGGATTTTTCAGTGGAATTACAATTTTCATTTCATGACAAGATAAAATTATACCATTTATTAAATTCTTCATTGCAATGCCAGTTTGAAAGTCGAGTTCTACTTGTGCCAGATAATTAAAGAAAAAATTAAATTCTTTGCTTAGAAATGCTGATAGACTGGACATAAACCTRTTGTACAGGTTGTTTCTATATTTGTCTATTGTCCAGCATATTTTAGTCTTGCAGCAGTAACWATACTGTGCAGCATGGTCTCTCATGACACAGAGGCTGACAACAAAGAAGTCCTATTTTCGGGATTTTCTCATTAAAACAGCTTGCAAAAGATTTTTGTACCTTGACCAGGACTTCAGACTGAGTTATGAGTGTRCATTGAACTGTCTGTCCTCAGTTAGATGCCACCGAAAGGTGGCATCCTTCTTTCCCCTCTTGTTGCACGTCACTTCTTTATGGTAAGTTCACAGAGAAATTTCTGAATTTCCAGAGAAATTTTTGCCTTTCCTCTTGTAGGATGAGCTTTCTGTATGTTAAAGCTCTCAGCTGAGCAGGAGACAGGTGAAGGTGGATTATGGTGAAGGGAGATCCTGAAGAGGTTGAATCATGTAACGAATTCTGATGACATTAAGTGACACCATAATATGAATCTGCATCTTGATTTAACCAGTGACAAGTCCCTTACACTTTTCAAGAAAAACAAAAATTTTCTTTCATAATTGAAATTAAATTTGATAAAATTTAATTAATTAAGACACATGTAATACTTCCTTTTTTTTACAGACATACTGCTTACAGCATTAGTATTGGAGTAAACTAGGGTTGTGTAACAACTATTAATAGGCTGCCAGCATACATTAAATGGTGATACAAAATATATTAAATATATTAAATGGTGATACAAAACTCATGTTCAGTTTTGTGGGCAGTGGAGTAAAAAGTCTGTTACACTTGAACCATCTCTTTTTATTAAGTCACTTGTTTATTTTAAGTAAGTTATACATCACATGTTTAGTGACTTCCAGTGAAGAAAACAGTAATAATGAACAATAGCTTTCTGGTTTTTATGGATGCAGTCCTGTTTTCTGTATAGAACTGCAAACCTGCTTCCACAGTGTATCCTGGAGGAGCTCACACAGCTGTGTGGTAATAAAAATCTCAGTTTTGTTGGTAAAGWATATTCAGAAATCATTTTCCACCTTATAGTGAAGCTGGTCTGGGTSTACTAATTCACCTTTTCTGGAAAGGTTTGTATCCTGTTTATTTTGGAACCCCAGTATGCAGCTGTTTTAGAACTTTGATGTCTTTCACCTCCTCCATATTCCAGCATGAAATATACACGYCTCCATAACTATATTCTCTTAAAGYGTTGGAAAAAGAAATAGATGTCAATAGAGATAAGGTTCCATATCTTCTTTAAGTTAAATTAATTTGATATGCTCAGGAAACTGGAAAAGTAAACTGCATTTGGAATAACCCTTATAGTAATTTGAAGATGCCTGGAAAATTAAGGTATTTTAAAGAAAATAATCATTCAGCTTAACTGCAGAACAGAACAAAGACATTCCATGATTTYCTCAGAAAGATGAAAGATGCATATATACATGCCAGAACACTATGTTCAGGAGACAAAGCTGTTAAGCAATTCATGCAAAGCAAGGTGTCCTAACCACTGTTTCCTTGTTTCCTCTGTGTGCTCTTGCACATACAAAAATTATGTCTTGTACTTAAATAATGCGGGAGCATCAGGCCCTGCTGTTTAAGTGCTTTATAAGTAATCATGCTGGCCTCTGCTTTCACTGTAGGAAGGTATGACTTTCCTCTGAGTCCTGACCCGTATCTGCCAGCCATGTGTCTTCAGTGTGTCTCAGGTGGCCCCAGGTGCTTCTGTATGGGCCACTGAGTTTTCCTCAATGTGATTATGTAAAAAAACTTCTGATCCAGAAAACTGGATATGTTTAGCTGAAAATAATGATTTTTGAAAAAAAAAACCCTGGCCAGATGAAGTTTCTGCTTTGTAATTTGCTTCATGTCCTCTTAAACTTGTTCTCAATCTGGAGGAAAAAGAGCCTTTACATTTTGTGTATGCCTTGGAAACAGTTAAAAAACACACTGTCACTTGTGTCCAGGAGAGTAGAAGGGAAGTCAGTTTATTTGACAATAACATATTTTCATGAGTAGGTCTTTTGTTCTTTAGAAATCTGTTTTTGTACCTGTGCTGTTATCAATAAAAACATTAATTGATTAATAACCACATAGTGACTGTTGCATGATTAGATGGTTTTGACTTCARTGTTGATTGCCTTACTGTGTAAGAGCTCTGACTAGAGGGGGCTCCTTTTATTTATTTAATGTCTGTGTATGTTAATAARCATTAGTCCTAAGGTTGTAATACATAGAGAAGCTATGGAAGCCTTTAGTTTAGTTTTTCAGAAAAATTTTGATTTTATCATTCTCGCAGCCTGGTTAGTTCCTCAGAGGGTCCCAGCCCCAAAAGAGTTGCAATGAGTTAAAATGTTGGTTGAATTTCATTATGATATGGTGACTRTGGAAATGAAATTTTGTTGCAATAATATTGCAGCAGATTGTCTAAAACCTAAGCTCCTATTGAACTATTTTTTTTTTAATGGAGTTAATGAAATTGCAGATGTGACTACCTCATCACAAAGGTAGTATCTTGAGGAAAATATTGATTCTTCAGCATGTTTTTTAATGAATATTCACTACTATAAGTGATATCCTTACAGATTGGTTTTAAAAGGCCCATTTACAACTCTTACACAGTTCCTTGGAACTTTGGCGGGGGGAAGAATTTCAGGATTAGAATTGTATATTCACTCTTATCAAGCTATTTTGCTTTATCACATTATCTGGGATATTAACAATATAAAATTTCTGATTTTTTTTTTAATCAGATCTATTCTAGTCGAGAACTTGAAGAAACGTTGAACAAAATCAGGGAAATTCTCTCAGATGACAAACATGATTGGGATCAGCGAACTAATGCGGTAAACTCTTTATCTGGTTTCAGGTTTGGGTGGGTGTATCATAAAACATAGGCAAGCAGACATTTTAAATGTTTTTTTTTCTTGAAGTAATTACACCCCAGATAATTGAAGAAATTTTYATTTTGTTTTTTAAACCTTGAATCTGTATACCAAGTAAGTTTGAGCAAATATTTTTAATAAGCTGAAATGCATTTTTGCTGACATTTAAGTGAAGGCTTATCTAAAAGCCATCATCTATGTTTCAGTTTGGCATTTGTGCAAAATAATATATTCTACAGGTTAACTGCTAGCATTAGTACCTCTTGAGGCTAGGAAAAGGTTCATTTGCAGGGTTAAAATGTTTATGTGTATGTAACATGTATATTTTTATCACATTTCTTGGCATCTTCGTATTTRTGAACAGGTGAACAGAATTATGTATTTGTGTTCTGGGTTCTGGGATTTTTTCTTTTTAGCTCTAGAGTTTAAATAACAGATTTTTTTTACAGTTTTTTAAATTACTGCCATATATTTTAAAAATTATGCTTTAAAGGCATACCTACATATTTTTTGCATAGTGAAGCTATTCTTTTGGTTTTATATTGACATGCACATTGGCAGTGTCCTAACCCAAACACATTAATTTTTTTAGCTGAAGAAAGTTCGATCCTTGCTTGTTGCTGGAGCTGCACAGTACGATGGGTTTTTCCAGCATTTACGGCTGTTGGATGGTGCTTTCAAGCTGTCAGCCAAGGATCTCAGATCACAGGTGGTTCGAGAAGCCTGCATTACTGTAGCGTAAGTAGAGTTCATGTGCCTTTGTGTACCTTGCTGGATGTTAGCATGGCCTTGATTTTGAGGTGCTTTATCAGTGTTGCAGGAGAGACGATCTTGTTGGACTGCTGTACGCTGTGACTGATAAAGAGTCAAGTCAGAATCTGAAGCCACAAAGGAAAAGAAATGCTTAAAGGAATTTGCTCTCTTAGGCAGTACATGTAATTGATAATGCTGTAACAGATTGTATGTGAATAACCAGTTACCATCATTGCACTGAGTACTTAGTACAGACTGCTGTGAATAATATTGGGGACTAATCTTAGGATCACTTATGCTTGGGTGATTGGCACAGAACTTTACTGGGCCTTCTTGTAAAGACAACATGAATAGCCCTGTAGTGGTTTGCACACAGAGCATTTTGGTGAGGTAATACCTTTCATGGAACCATGGGATGGGTTTGGCTTGGAAGGCACCGTAAAGATCATCTAGTTCCAACTCCCCTGGCAGTGCAGGGGTACCTTGCACAAGGCCAGATTGCTCAAAGCCCCATCCAGCCTGGCCTTGAACACTTACAGGGTTGTCTCTTTGGGCAAGAGACATGATAATTTTAGAATCTGTGGTTTAGCTGAAATGAGATCTTCACCTTTAAATTCAAGGGCAGAGGAGAAAGCCAGAGTAATCTTTCCCATTTCCATGTTTTCCATTACTTTTTTATCCTCTGGAAAGACATAAAGGTAACCACAGATTTTCAGTGGTCATCTGAAACAGGAACACCACGGAGTTCACCCTTGCTATTGTGGTCTCCTGACTGAACAGACCAAGGGGAAATGTTGAAGCATACAACTGTCCTTTCCAAGGAAATCAAGACTTTGAGAGAAAGTAACCTTTCCTAACATGAAGCCAGGAGTAATGTAAAAGTACTCTGCAAATGTTCTCATCCAGGCAGATGAGACAACCTGGAATTTTCCTTGATCCCTAGAACTTTGATATATTTGATGTGTCATTTGCTGCTGGCTACAAATACTTTTTATATAGTCTCTCTGCAYGAAAAAAGCATTTGGTGTCACCAATGGACAGTTAAATAACTGTGTGTTGTCTGTGTTTTTATRTTTGTTAAAACTGAAAACATAACCTTTAACAGACAAGGGTGTCCATTTTATGTTTGGGTAATTGTGGTGAGTTCAGTAGTTTTGTCTACATTCAAAAAGAAAAGAAAATCTCAATAATTTATGTAAAATTTTAGATTTATGCATCTCAAAATGTGTTAAAAAGCARAAATACAATGATCTTTTATGTGGACATGAGAATTTAGGCTTTCCAATTGTGGTATTTGTTTTTCATTATGAAATGAATTTATTAATGTTTGGCTTCTCAGTGTGTCTGGAAATCATAAAATTGAGAAATTCTGTYGTTTGGAAGGATAAATCTTTAAAATCTGCAGTGAACTTATTTTAAGACTAAGAAATTTATTTGTTAACAAGTTGTATTTTTTTTCTCTAAATAGCCACCTTTCAACTGTTCTGGGAAACAAGTTTGACCATGGCGCTGAAGCAATTGTGCCTACTCTTTTTAACCTGGTTCCCAACAGCGCCAAAGTGATGGCAACCTCTGGGTGTGCAGCCATCAGGTTCATTATTCGGGTAGGTGTTCCTCTCTCACTTTGCCTGCTAGCAGTGTGCAGGTAGTGGCTCTTGGCAGAGATAATACCAATTCTGAAATACAGGGTTGTAAATCATTCATATTGGAGAAGTAATTTTTCTCACAGGAGGACACATATTTATCATTGAAACCAGTTTGTCAGCATTGTCATAGTAAAGATGGAAGAAGAGGTATGAAAAGCAAGTCTGTTTTCACAGTTTTTGGTTTTGTGGGTTTAGGTTGTTTTGCTTAGGGTTTTTTTTTGTAATTGTTAATTGACGAAGACAATTATGTATATGTTATATATATAAATATTTCAAAGGGTAACTAGTAGTACTAGTAGTTTCAAAGCTAGTAGTTAAGAAGCTAGTGAGATTTAAAAAWACCCAAACAACAGAACAAAGCTATTTATTTCTACATATACAGTCCCCACCCCAAAAAAAAGTTTGGAACCATGGAGTTAATAAGAAAATGTTGAAGAAGGCACACATACATGGGTCAGTTTAGAAAGCACAAGTTCATGAAAGACAAATCCAATAAAGACTGGAATCCCCAGGTGTAAGAACTTTCTAAGCTGAGTCCTTAAAGCTATAGAATATAGAACAGAGCAATGCTCATACAAACTGTTTTTTTATTGAATATTCTTTGAGCATCTTCTACAGACTGGTGKCTGAGGCAAGACATTTAGATTTTTGTTACTTTACTGGTATTTTTGAATTTCACGTAAAGCAGGAGGTTGCTTGTAGTTTCTGCATTAAAAGTTGTGGTTTTCTTAATGCTGAGCACTTACTTAATGCTGTTTACTATGATCTCATCAGTGGTTTTAATTTTGTAAGTTGTTGGAAAACCTAAGTGTTTTCATTACTTAGACCTTTTGTTGTCATCCTCAGTATCTTTTGGAATCTTACTCTGTATGTGCCTCTGAGAATGTGCTCTGAGTCCTCTGCATGCATGACCTTTGCAACAGCACTGGGGCTAAGATAAAAGCCTTTGGCATTTTTCCCCAGACTTTTCCACTGTCTTGTGAGATGACAGAGACTTGAGAGTAAAGGAAGTAACACACCTAACACAGGATCATAAAAAGAGAACAATACCATTTACAGTAGTATAGGATARGATCAGGCATGTAAGAAACTAACACTGTCTTGTGCACAGGAGTCAAATCAAGCGCCAGAAAAGCAGCACGAAATTCACCAATTACATTAAATTGGCTTTAYTGGTTCAGTTTGTTTGAAGAGAAGCTTACACAGCAGCTATAGTTGCCCTGATTTTGTTTCAATTTCTTTTCTTCTTAGCTGTGACTTAACATAGTGGGTTGAAAGCATAAAAACAAGAAAATCCTATTTACAATGTTCAAATACCCAGTCAATAAATTGGCGTATGTGAGGTGTTCTGGCAGAAAATTGAGGTTTGAGTGGAAAAAGAATTAAATATCAAACAGAAGTGCAGCCCCATGCCCCTTTGGACTAAATGAGTATTGGTCAGGGTGTCTCTGACCAATTGAATATTTAGAAACTAAGCTACTGAAATTTTTTGGTTCTTTGTTTTGCTCAGAAACTCCCACCAGATTCCAGTGACAGCCAGTTAAGTTCCTGGTGCTTTACTGTGTAAGTGCTGTAGAGTGAGTCTATTCAGAAGGAGGGAGGCTGTATTATACCAGTGATCTTGAACACCTTCATCTCATCTTTGTGCCTTTACTGGATTTCATATTTCTACTCTAGGAAGTTCTTACACTGTAGTCTGATTTCTCGACTCTTAGTACAACAGGAAAAGAATAAAAAAAAGAGAAGGTGGGGGACAGGGAGGGAATCATGGAGAGATGGCATGGTGGCAGAAGTCTTTTTCAGAAGGAGGTGGGATTCAGGTTAGTGAACTGATCTGCAATGTGGTTTGGGAGGAAGCATGCATCATTATATCTTCAGAAGAGGAGCGGATGAAGTGGGCCATCTTAAAAACTGAATGAAAGCAAGCCTGAGGCTTTGATTCTGAAAATTCCAATGTCAATAGCTTCAAAGACTTTGAAAGTACAGGCTTCTTCATCTGTAAAAAAACTTTTATTTTCACCCCTGATTTGCCTGTTGTTCCTTTCTGGCAGTCATATGCCTCTTTTCAATTTGCAAACTATGCGAAACACAAACAAAACCCCTAAAACCATGTTTAAAAATGTATCAGGATGAGCAAATGTAACTGTTAGGCTCGTCCAAAATTTTTGATTAATTCTCTCCTAATTGTGAAATTGGCAGTACTCTGTGAGCTGATGATTATCTGCTTTTTTGGTGATCTGTGTGTTTATATCCTGCAGCTGTGATGCATGAGATAGTAAGAATTCTTTAATGCTGTACTTGTTAAGCTCTTGGATTTTTTTTTTAATTAGCCTACTGTTTCACACCGTATTAGGGACTATTTTAGATATTATCTTTGGTGTTTAATCAAGAAAGGACTAAAGAAAGTAGCTGAAAATAGATTTGTTGAACCACATTRCTCTTACTTGGAATTCAAATKTTAATACTTTGTATCTACAATTAGTTAAGATAAGCTGAAGTAGGCAGCTTTAATTCTGAATTTTGGAATGCATTTGGTTTTAATATAAGTTCATCTTATGCACCTTAAATGGTAGTTTAATAGTTTTCTTTTCCCATCAGGATGTTAGGTGTTTCCATGTAGATTATATACATAAGCTTCCTTATATTATATGTGAGTGTTTTTATTACATCATTGACATTTTGCATTTAAGGAAACTTGGTCCTTGTAGCACTAATCATACTGATYCCTGTAAGAATGCCCATATTTTTATATTTATTAATTCAGTTTTTGCTTTATATCCCTGATTTTTAAGACAGCTACATGTATTATTTCTTTTTCCTATGGCGAAACTAAAATAGCATCAGCTTTCAACTCCTTTGAGGAGGCAGCTACATTTGAACTTCTTATATTAGTTTTGACAGCAAAGTATTGCATATCATGATGTGATYGTTGATGGCATTGGAAGTGGTTTTTGCATGACCTTTTGGAAGAAAATAGCTTTAATCAACTGACATGCRTAGCACAATCTTTTGTTTTATGGTATTCTGTTATTTAGTTTTAGTAAGCATTTTAAATGATTGCAGTTTTTATTATGTTGCTAATTCTGTTTGAATTAATCAATACAGTACAAATTCAGAATTCAGGTATCCTTTTCTCATTAACTTCTGTCCTTTTTTCACAGCATACTCATGTGCCACGACTCATACCTTTAATAACAAGYAACTGTACCTCAAAATCAGTTGCAGTTAGAAGGTGAGTATATTATAAATAGACAACTATTATAGCTGTTGCTTTTTAAAATATGGTTCTCATATGTTGAAAATTAACACAAGATTTATGACCATTAACTCTGAACATACAAAACTGCTACCCAGTAAACTGCAAAGTACAAGAAGTAATTTTAGCCTTGAGACAGTGGCTGCTGCCCTAGGACACGGAGCATCCAYGTGTTGTCATGTTCAACAACTCATYTACWTCTCCAGCATGCTGYTTTTTTCAAGGACTTGGATTGACTCTTGAGAAAACTTAAGTGTTTTTTGAAAGAGTATCATTTTCTGCACCAAGTTACACAAAAGGAGTTTCTGGACCAACGCTAGTCCTGAAAGTGATGTTGCTGTGTGCATGCAGGAAACAGCTTTGAGCATCCGAAATACTTTCTTTGATTCTTGAGCTGCCTTTGCATCCAAAACAAGTGTTACCTCAGCCCACATTGTACTGACCTGTCACAGCTTCAGGTTTGACTGCAGAGCAATTCAAGGGCTTCAGTGCTTTTCAGATGCTGTGGCTTTACTGAGGAACATTAGACTATAGGTGGCTTTGGTGTTGCTGTTCACTRTGAAGTGAGCATCAGTGAAGGCATTGCTTCCATACTGCTTTCATTCTTTTGGAAAGACAACAAAACACTAGATTGGTTATAACAGTGGAAAGTATTTCAGGGTTTCTTTCAATGCTTTGCTGGTGTCCAAAGGATTTGGGCAGACTAAAAATCAAATTTGTTCCTCCAAAATGGGTAAAGATGCAGCATTACCAGAAAATGTGATCGTTTCAGGCAATCAAGTTTACTACATGTTTGAAAATTGTTACCTAAACCTCTCTAGTCTCTTGTCAGCTTGATTTTTCATCAGGATCTAGCTTCAGACATAGTTTAAAAGTATGCCTTTTGCTCATGGTAGTTTGCTAAATTGTCAAGATTCCCAAATTAATAATGAATACAGTTACATAACTTCATTAATATAGTGCCAGCAAATCTTTTGCAGTGCTTTCTATATGCAGAGCCCTCTAATGGTCTCATGTTTTCCTTTATGCTACATACTCAGTAATGACAGATAAAAGCATCAGAATTTATTTGGGACAAAATTTGTTTGGGAAAGTGTTTGGGACAAAAGTGCACTGCCATAGAAATATTATATTGTGTCTTAAGTATTTATTTCTRTATGAAGACTTCGTACAGTTATTTCAAATTCATTAAAGTCTGTTATTTTAGGACTAATACAGTTAATATAGGGTCTGTGTAATAACATTATTTGRGAAGCACATGGTTAATTGAACCACATCTATTATTTTGAAGTCTAAGACTAGTGAGCATTCCTGTTTGCTTTCTATACAGAGTATTTTAGCTTTGCAATAAAGTGACTAATGCACTTATTTGACAGATAAATGTACTTTTATTTTATTTATTTCCCTCAGGGGGAAAGAATAAAGTTTGTGTTGATTCCACAAGCACATTARAGAAATGAATATTTAATTATTACTTTTGTTCTGTCTTTTTAGGCGCTCCTTTGAATTTTTAGACCTGTTATTACAAGAGTGGCAAACACATTCACTGGAAAGGTATGGGCTAGTATGCTTTTTCCCSTAAAATAAGCTGCTAATGTAATTTAAGACAGAAATATTGTCGTTGAATCCTTTAATTGGATTATGTTGTTCAGTGTTGGACAGCCTTTCTGGCATAGGCAGCCTTTCTAGCACAGCAGGTCATGTGGCTCATTCAGGTGCCAGGGGGAAGGAGAGCAATATGTTCCAGCCTTGGCTTCCTGTTGACTCCTCTCCTTACCCTCTGCCTCTCTTATCCTGCACGTGAGCAGTGCATACACAGGTAAGCATCTGTCTTTTCTCCTGGAAGGAGGCAATTTGTGTGTTTCTGTAAAAGAAGGCAAGTGGGCTTGGGCTGGAGGACTTAGGAATGGTAATGGGTAGGGGCACGCTGTAGCTTCTCTAGAGAAATGGGGAAATAGTACGTGCATCAGTTCTGCAGGCTGGTCACAGTAAACACAGGGTAAAAGAAAAGGGAGACTAAAGGGATCCAGAGAAGGCTCTGAAGAGTTCATCCAGTTCCACAGTCACATTTCTATCCTGAGGAAGGGAGCAATGGAGAAATCACTTCATTTATGCCAAAATGTCTAAAAAAACCCACAAAACCCACAACCTCCTCCCTTTACCCCCATCCTAAAAAACCCAAACCAAACATCAAACCTCTTGCCCAAAACTTACCTTGAACTAAAATTTGTTTATCTTCCCATGTTTACGTTGTTCTCATGGGTACTTTGCTGTTCTTTGAGCATCTCTTCAGGTTTATAACTTGTATGACAAAAGTTTTCAGAGCTGAATTTCCAACAAGAAAACTTACTGGTGTTAGTTTTTACCTTTTTCTTACTATTAATATAATAGTGAAAATAGTTTTTCCGTTTCAGGAAGGTGGGTGTCTTAGAAAAGGTATTTTTAAATAAAGTTATGATAGGTGGTCATATGTCAGAAAAGTAGATTAAAATCCTTTTACGTTGAAGGAATAAGCTGTCATTTATGTCATCAATGTGCTTAAGTGTTTGTGTATGCATATCTTGGCAAGAACTAGTATTGCAGCTGTTTTTTTGCTTGGTGAAATGTCAAATAAAGTGTAAAGCTACTTCTTACAATTTGGAGTAGCAAAATAGCATGAAGAATATCTTTCTTCTAGGCATGCAGCTGTCTTGGTTGAAACAATCAAGAAGGGCATTCATGATGCTGATGCAGAAGCAAGAGTGGAGGCAAGAAAGTGAGTTTTGATAAATTTTGTTCTTAATAATTGTATGTGCTAAATGAGTGATAGAAGGCTTTAATCCAAGGTRAGGTGCCATCCATGGCTACAGAGAAGCGCACAGGTTTGGTTGAAAACTGATGTTTCTGTCCTGAATTACTACCTAGTTTCTTTGGAAAAGACATTCTGAAAGCTGAGTCAGTCAGTATGGTTGTGCAGCATTTGATGGTTCTGCTGAAAGAAAAGTTAGAATGGTTGATATTGCCGCATAATCATTCTCCCCCCATTCATTAAGTCTTTGAACAACTGCAGCAGTTGAGATGGCCAGAAAAGGGTTCCTTTTGCTTCCCCACAAAACTGGTAAGAGAATGTGAGACATTCAAAAGATAGACTTAAGTTAACTTATTTTGAAAAGRTGAATTCAGTTAATGTGGCTGGTTTCTTTTATGATTTGATGAGCATTGTTGTGTGCTTTACATATTCTCAGTTCCTTTCASTCCCATCCATGCTTCATTCAGTAATCTTTACTTCCTGACACCACCCTTTAAAGAAAATACAGAGCATTTACATGTGGTTATTCTTTTGCAGGGCTTATCTGGGTCTTAGAAATCACTTTCCTAGTGAAGCTGAGACTCTGTACAATTCTYTGGAGCCACCCTATCAAAGAAGCCTTCAGACCTACCTGAAGAATTCTGGCAGTATAGCATCTCTCCCTCAGTCAGACAGGTCGTCCTCTAGCTCACAGGAGAGCCTCAAGTAAGGGTCGCTTCACTGTTTCTGAGCCAAAAAACAAATGCAGGTGGTTTCTCAAAAGCAAATTATCCAGGCAAATTATCTGTTGAATACAGAAAAGCTGCAATTTTATTTTGTTGCTTCTAATCTTTTTAATAAAAAATTCTTCTATGKTGTTTTGATATATGACAGTGTTACCCCAGCAACGTGGTAAGTACRGGCAGTCTCACAGGATTTTAGCACGCTGTTTGTATTCATATATTCATATTCATTCCTTAACTGCTTCTTTAAACATCAAAATATCTTCAAGGTTCATATTAATGTCCAGCATTCTGGTGCGCTGAATGGGTCTAGGAAAGTTATAATGTTGTTGCTCCTTTTTTATTTCTTTTCACTGGCAAGCATGAAAAAGGGACATCAGCCATGAGATTGATTCAGTTTGGAGATTGGTTTGGGTCTTTCTTGGGTGTTTCAGTAATGAATATGTATTTGCAGGATTTTGCAGCTATGCCAGTTAGGATGGGGTGGGTCTGTGCTGCAGTCAGTGGTGTATTAAAATGCGTAGACAATCTTGAGCTGAATAAATKTAAAGTTTACTTAGGTACCAGTAGCAAAAGAAATCTGCTGGCTTTTTAGCAGAAATATGAAGTAGTAGTAGTAGTATGTGGTGATTTTTGCCTTTAAATTCTAGAAAGCTTCCTTGAAGTACTTCAACTTTTAAATATTTCAGATTCTTCATTACCAAAACCAGAGAGCTTGTCTGCACACTTTTGACTTGAAAGCAAAGATTGCTTATAGCATATTGGAAGTTCCCTTTTTTTTTTTCCTTTTTTTTCCCTTTTTTTTCTTGTTTGGCTAATGCCTTAAATACCAGAGGTTTACCGTATATTTCCTATGATACTTAAAATTATAAAAAAAAAAAAAAAAAATTGTCTGGGATGCCAGCAGTTGCTAGCTTTTTATTTTCCACAAACAAATATTTATTCAAAGATTGAATGTTCTTGATTAAATTAATCTGTATTTCCCATGTGAAAATCCAAGTGCTGTTAATGAGTTACTAGTAATAAACTTAAGTTACAGGGAACTTAGAATATTAAAATACAATAAAATCTTCAAATGTTGCTTCCTATATTGCAACAAATCTAAGTTCTACAGTGCAAAAAATGAGGAGTAAAAGAATAAATAAACAGGAGTGATGATGATATTGAACATTAATGAAATTTTAACTGATTTATTACTAACTTTGCATTCAGATGGATTTTTTTTTTTACTGTTACCCAAAATTGTATTTCTGGCTCTTAGTGTAGATGCTGAATTCCTCTTGTGTAGGCTAAATCAGGAAGTATGGGTATGATTTCCCTAAAGTTCTGATACTCTGATTTTTAACCTTCTGAACTTACATCTCATACAGATCATTAATCATTAATCCAGAACTGTTTTAAAGAARATGGTGGAATGAGAGAGAAATGTGGTGACTTCTGCCTACATATATGAAGCTGCTTACTTAAAATGTCAGTTGCAATAGATTTTGGCAGTTGTCTGGGTGCAAGTTGTAAGGACAGGACGCACCCAGAAGTTCTGCCTCAGCCTTCTCAAATTACTTGAGGCAAAGTAGCTTCCAAACACTGGTTAGTCATGTCAGAAAAGCAGGTTTATTCAGAATAAGCTGCAAACACGTGWTTTTCTGTGAGGATTTAGGCAATAGTGCTGAGCTCCATTGCTGTTGAGCAGCTAAGCTGGGGTAAATACACAATACGAGGCATCTCTTTTCTTTCTGCTTTTAGGTTTGAAATTAGAGGAATTATTTTTGTTAAAGCTGAGACGCTGGATCRGCTTGTAATTTKACTATTGATGAAATAGTCRAATAGYTCATCAAATACAAACCTTCTCCATCAGATTTACAACCAATGAATAAGCTGTTATATACGTTTTCTTCTTCTAGTCHTTTTGTTTTTCCCTGGTCTCTCTGGCTGCATTTTACCCTTCCAAACCAGGCCAAAGGATGGGCTCACAGTTAAACTTGAGTAGACTGAAAGATTGTGCTTCAGTAACTACTCACTTTTGCAGTGAAAAGGAAATGGAGCGAAAACGTAGAGGAAAAGATTTTTCTCCTTTTATGAATTATGGGAGCCTCTGTATTCCAACAGGAAATGGGGTCTAGCTGCTTGGAAGTTTCAACATTTCCTTTTTTAATTTGTARCTTAATTCTTGGGACATCTGGGACTGGAGGAGGCTTATGAGTTGGACACCTGTTTTTCTTGTTACTGCAGACACCACATAATGTCTTTCTTAAATAAAGCTTTTTGGGTAACTCCCACTGTTGTTGTTTGACAGCTGATTTATGAGATCAGCCGTGTGGTGAAGAGCTCATACTGACCACTGTAAATGTTTTTGTAACCAAGTCTGGAATGCCTGAACTTGGTTAGCAAAGTTTTCCTGTTGGTAGCTGAAGGATTAGTGCTTTGTCATAAAGGTGTAATTTTTATAAATTCTGGTTTTCATATMATTCTCTATTTAAAGTATTTATCTAAAATATGCTGAGAAGGTTGAAGGGGAGAAAGAACAAAATATTTTCTTCTCTTTTATTGTGATAAAAGAGATTTGCATCTGATGCATGAGATTTACTAGATTTATTGACTTTTTTCAGTCGGCCTCTATCTTCTAAATGGTCTGCAGCCAGCCCAGCAAGTCTTGCAGGCAGAGGTAAGGTGGTAGTCATGTAGTGTGCAGTGCACAGCTAATGTTCTTTCAATTAGRAGTTCTAAATGTAGCTTAAAATTTGACTGTCTCAGCATTTACCCTATTTCCAAGATAAATAATATTATATGTCACTATAAACTGTACCTGGAACTAAGATTGCCTCACACTSACTTCACATGTTATGTAGTTTCAGTTGTTCCAGTTTAGTATACTGACATAATTCAGTATTAATTGATCATATGTCCTGGAGTTCTGTCAAGGAGCAGTCAGTCTCAGAGAAACAAAACATTATACTTTGGTCTGTTCTTGACTTGGGTTTATAGCAATTGGAAATTAAAGACTCACTGTCTCTTTCATGTGTTCCCATGTAGCCGTTGCTCTTTCTAAATACATACATAAATAAAAAACAACAGCCAAACTAAACCACATATTTGTAAYTCAAAGAGTTTAATTATGTGTTTAGTTTTCAGAATTTAATGACTTCAATTTCTTTTCCCATAATGTCTTAGTAACTCTTGGAGAGTGAATCATTGATCTGCTTTTTACAAATGGAGTGTAATTGAGAGTCCTTCTTTTCTGGATATTGAAACTGATAAGGGGAGTTCAGAAGCCCTAAAACAATGGTTAAAATTAACTGATGTGAATAGCTAAAATTCAGTAAATAGTAGAAAATGAATATGAAAATACCCAAGATTAAACTCTTAAGGCATTTCAGAGGATGCATTCAGCTCACCTGTCTGTGGCTTTACCTTAGCTAAAGTGTGGGAATATTTSCTTCCTTCAGTATTTCAAGGAATGATGGGGGTTTTCTTATATTTGTGAAGTATTCAGTAATGTAATAAATCACACAAAGGTTTAGAATTATGTCATTTGTACTAGKGTGAGAACACACAGTTTGCATTAAATGATGGTAAAATTCAGTGCTGAATGAAGATAAACTCTAATGTAAAACAGACTGTCCTTTATATGAAGTTCATGGCAAGACCAGGTCTAGTTTGCTTTTTCATCTCAGTATTATTTGGTTTCATATTAGCTTTACTTACGCTTTTCTACGTAGTGTTCTGTGCTTTCTGCAAGCATGCTGCAGTAGTGGAAGATGAACCTCTTGAATATAATTCATTTTATTCAAATCAACTCATTTCTTTGGGTTTCTTTTTTGTTTTCTGTTGTGGCAGTTTCAGGCAGCAGCAAGGGCGTTCCAAGCCCGGGCACTCTGCAGAGGTCTCGCAGTGACATCGATGTGAACGCTGCTGCAGGCGCCAAAGCCCGCCACGCTGCTGGACAGACAGCTGGGGCTGGGCGCCTGTCAACAGCTGGGCTGCCCCCGGGATCCTACGCCTCCCTAGGTAAGGGAGCACCTTTGCAGTGCTCTCAGATATTTTTGTGATTTTCTTGATCAAAAAGTTACAGGACAGTACTCCTCTGTTTGAAAAATGGTCATAGTTTTTAGYTCTTTTGTCATACTGGAGTATGACAAAAGAGGAGGTGTTCTGACGTAAGTCACAAATTTTCTCAGATGCTTTATTTTTCTTGTGCTGGAAGAGTCCAGTGCAAAGAATGTGTCCATCCTTATGCTCTTTAAATGTCTTAATCTGGAACTAATAGTAAGTGTTGGAAGGAGTGGTACCTTTACGTAACAGCATGTGTGAGGGCTTTTGATTTTCRGTTTTTCTCAGTTCATCAGTTCATTCATCTACTGCTAAAGAGGTACCCTGGCAGTCAGAGGAAGCTTCCTTGTGAAATACAGAGGTGTTTCACACAATAACCTACAACACTGARTTCATTAATGTCTTCCTAAGGACATTGATGGAACTTGCCTATGTTTAATCTAGGTGAGAGTCTCCAGTGATSCTTGCTGTTAGACACAGAAAGTGTTATAAGTGGTGAGAGTGCAGAAAAGTATTTGATAATGGTGGTATGGATGCTAGAGTATCCACCAAGTGGGGATGCTAAAGGACTGTGAACATGTTTTTGTTCTATATTAGGTTATCCATTCTGTAGGAATAGCAGTGGGGGAAGAGCRGTTCAGTATTCACAAAACTGGTTTTTTCTTCTCAGCTTCTATGCCAGCTAGATCACCAAGGAGAGACATGTTCTAATGTCAGTATGGCTGTAGATGATCACAAGAGACAAAGAAAGCATGTAGTTCTTCTGATTTGAGTTACATTTGGGTAGATGTTAGCATACAGGTAGGCTTTGGTTTACAAAGGTTTTGGTTGTGCTTATTAAAATTAAAACTTGATTCTTTTTGTCATCGGGGCCCACTTGAAGTGGTTTGAACAGAGCTGATTTGAGTGTTAGCTTAGAGTGTGAGCATTCCCAGCTGGAAGGAATACTTGGTACTTGGAATAGCAGTTTTGGATGTGGGCTCCCTCTGGTGCCCACAGAGGGGGCAGCAGAGCCTGCTGAGTCGCAGGTGGACACCGACATGAGGCTGCTTGGTGGAGGGSATATGCTGGTGGTTCCCCAGGAAGTTGTGGATGCCCCATCCCTGACAGTGTTCAAGACTAGGCTGGATCAGGCTTGGAGTGMACTGCTCCAAAGGAAGGTGTGCCTGCCGACAGTAGGGGGCTTGGAACTAGGTGATCCTTAAAGTCCCTTCTGACCCAAACCATTCCATGGTTCTGGAAATCTCAGTTCCTCCTACCTTACTGCCTAAAAGACTGAAATATGTGGGATGATTATTTTCCAWGATCAGGGCATTGCCTTATGTGTTTTGATGTGCAACAGGTCGTATTTTGAACCTCAGACAAAGCTGGTGTTTAGAGAAGTAAAAATGGCACAGAGCATGGTGATAGAAGGAAAAGAGAAGTCAAATGGAAAAGRAAGAGGAGATCTTGCTCTTTTAATGTCTTCTTTATGTTGCTGAAATGAGGGTGCTGTGTTGTCTTAAGACACTCAGAGAAAATTAGCTCTTAATTGGAGTATTGGTTTGCTTTTAAAACATTTTAAGCACTATCTGATTCATGCCAAGAGTTTTGTAAGCAAGGGTTGAGAAGGGCACAGAGGTTTCCAATGAAGGGGGTTCATGCAGTAAAATAACAGAAATAGCTTATTCTCCTTGTAATTTATTGATTGGGTGAGTCAGGTTGGGGGAGAGGAATAACAAGCATTAAGTCCAGGTCATATTTGTTTGAAGGATTTGAGTTGCTGGAAGGCTTTACCTTGCCAGCAGATGCAATCACGTGTGGAGAACAGTATGATGGTCATCTGAAATGGCAAAATAATGTAATACTGGCGATGTGTAGTAAAAATCAAAACATAGTGKAGCTAGTGAAAGGGCAGTGGTAGTCAAGGAGACCAATGTTTGTTTACAGTCGCACAAAAGCGGTACTGCTTGATTGATCTTGGCTCAATCTCCTAACAGTTTTTTAACTGTTGTAAGGTAATTTAAATGGTACATACCATGTAGACAGTGTGACTGTTACTTGTCTGGCTGTGGATTAGCTTCAATATATTGTTTACTGTTAATTGTCTAAAGGTAACKGTAAAATGAATGGAGTGCGAGTCCGAGCAAGTGCCATGTTTCAGAAGATGGGCTAATTTGTAAAGTTCTTCCCTCTCTTCATTTTAAGGAGCTTATTTATAGTAGCCCCAATATGGAAAGTTAAATGACAGAACTGTCAAGATAATGCTGACCATGGTATGAAAAGACCTGGKCAACATTATTATATTTCCATAATGCTTTCCACTTACTTTAGGTGTTGCAGTCAGTACCAAAATAAATGACATTGTCTCCTAGAGCCTGAATTTRTTTTCATCCTGGCTTGCAGAGAARCATCCACCTTTTRCTTGCACAGCTACCAAAYTAAAAGCCTCAGAAGGCCAGAAGTTTATAAGCATAGYARTCTATAATTGGGTTGACCCATCYCTTCCCTTTTCATTATTAATAGAAGAACTCTTGCTTTGTTTATAATTTTTAAAGACTATTCTAGAAGCAGGAGGATGCTCTCTAGTTATTTCAAATGTTGACTATCTTTGACATCCTTAAGTATTAAATGTCCTTGTTGAGGAGGCTTGAGCTGTAATTTTATATATATCATGCTAAATATTTTAATTTTGATTGTTACTGTCAGAATATTTATGCACTACCTTCCAGCTGAACTGGTAAATATTTAATGTTTTTAGACTACAGTGAAACTTTGTCTCATTTGTCCTCTGTCTTAATTGTGCTTTTTTYTCCCCTCCTGTCTCTTACCTCAGGTGGGATTTCGTGCTCAGTAGCAAATTTCATAAGAAATATAAATATGTGGTTCAGTAATTACATAAATATGTACTGATGCTTCAGTAACTGTTTACACCAAGAATAAAACCATTTATACATGTTTTACTGTAAGGGTTTTCTCAAATCTGGGAAATACAGAGAGAATCAAAATCCCTGTGCAGGGTACTTGTACCCTCTTTTGTAATTTTGTACCTTGGACTGAGCAGCACCAACTGTGCTTAAGGTAGCTTATACATGCATTAATTAGATAAACATGTCTGCTGTATTTAATATTAATGTATTTTCCTCAATTAATGTTTTATGACTCTGCTGTGAACACCTTTATTCTAACACACTAAGTTTTCCATGTTTCTTTGCCTGCTTTTTCAACAAAGAGGATACTTCTGACAAGATGGATGGTAAGAAATTGTTTCGTCTGTCCTCTAATTCTATTAAGTATCTAATAAAGTATCTTTTATGTAAAAGTACTGATGTTTAATATATTTGTCTGTTCATTAACAAATTACTATGTTGTTTTTAYTAACTCCTGTGTAATCGTGATGTCTTGTTAAATGTATTATTGYTGTATTTGTCAATTTTGTGAATGTTTGGTCTGTATCAGCAACAGAAACATTATCAGAAATTTGGCATTACTCCTCTTTTTTWAAAAAAACCCTCTGATAATTACAAAGCCATTCTGTAATCATTGCATGCTGCTTTTTAACTAGTTAAATACATGCTTTCTAAATTAGTCTAGCTCCAGTGTATTCCCTAGATCTACATGTAAAGTCGATTTTTTTTTCTTGACAAAACAGCAGTGGGAGAGCAGAACATGCTTGACCACATAATTAAGTATTAAAAAAAGCAAAAACGAAACCTAAAATCTTCCTCTCAAGATCTAGCCTTTCTACAATGATTTGAAGTGCCTGTAAATTCTGTAAAACAGTGTAATTCTATTAAAAATCATTTGTAAAGATGACCTCCCTGTTAAAATAGCTTATCAAGAGTTCCATGTAAGTTTCAGCGCTTGCTTTTTCTTAATTTGCTGTTAGAAACACATGGAGGAACTGCAAAGCAGTTCAGTATCAGGCTTCTCATAGCAATTGTCTGTTTCAGATGTGTGCAAATAGTACTTCACATAAAGTGACAGAGTCCCAGCCTGATGCCTGGTTCTAGTTCTAATTCTAATTCTAGTTCTAATTTATTGCTTGGGAGTATTTAACAAGCACTTAACCAGTTTGCTGCTTACTTAATATTTTGTGCCACGTATTTATTAACTGTGCATGTTTCAAAGAATGAGTAGTTTATTAGAAGCAAATGTATCTCATAGAAATGAAAAGAGAGAGAAGGTAGATCTATAACCGGAATAAATTTAAAACACAGATGTTTCTTGAAAGAATTTGAGCTAGTTTTAAACGTTGAAGATGTCAAAACTAGTTTAAAGAAATGAGGATAGTAGAAGTCTGTATCACTTCTTTCCATATGATGCTTCCTTAGGCTACATGTAATAGGCTTTATTCATAGCTGTTTTTGCTAAATCTTGAGCTTTGCACATTGTCACCGGAAGTAAAGGTTCTTAGGGCTGTAGSTTTTTTCTCTTGTTCTGACCAGAAGTCACAGCTAATGATATGTTGCACATTTCTGCTTAAAAACAGCAAGGGAAGTGCTATGCAGTTGATCAGAGTAAAAGGGTGGGTTTTTTTCTAGAGGGTATCTGTAGCTATGATATGCAAGATGGAACACAGCTCACCAGCTGTGGTTGTGTGGTATAGCTGTTCCGATCTCATCACTACCACAAGGAACTAATCATTCTTCCTTTTCCTACTAACCTTGTCCACATGTTTTATGTCTTCTTTTGTTAGCACCTTGTGATATTCCATTATCAATTACTGTGGGTGAATAAAGGCCATAAAATAGATTTTGTACAAGTGACCTGTATTCTGTTTTTGGCTTGAGCTGCCATTGAGTGCTTAGCCATCCAGTGGTAGCACAAAGTTAAGAGGAAAGAGAAATAGGAGCATCTGTTAGCCTTGCTCAGGAGTTGCATGGATTCTGCCTTGCAATCTGGGTCTCTGGAAGAATGTTGGATTTGGAAGGGTAGCTCAAGGTTTGGGAGCTTGGTTTTTTTGTTTGGTTTTGGTTTTTTGCAAACTGGCAAATTTGATCTGGAAAACTTTGAGGCACTCCTACATGCCTATTACTGTAGTTGATTTTTGTGAAGAAGCATTAAAGTTTACAATGAACCAATTTTTTAGAGGGAGGTTTTGAAAATAGTTCCTTGAAGATACTGTAACATGAGAAAACCTTCCCAGCAAATCCTCTTAAGTTCAGGCGGGCCAAAGACACTAGCAGATGTTTTCATCATGATAGTTYTCTTGCAAGGCAGAAATGGCAGATAGATAGTGAAAATAAAAATGGAAGTACCATTTGATTTTTTTTTAGGGGCCTTTAACATTTTTATCATTACTACTATGTGTTTTATTCCATAATAAGATTTGTTTCAAAGGAGCTGAAAGGAAGGACTGCTGATTAGTCAGCTTCCCATCAGTTYCTAGGTACTGATGGGAAAAAGGCTTGTCTGATTCTCACATTGTCAAAAATCAAGCCTTGTTAAGCTTGGCATACTTGTTCAAGTGTGATCTGATTTCAGCAAGCTCATATTTCTTCCATGTCTCTGAGCAAGACTTAATCCTATGCATGTGTATCTTCAGAGTAATCACAGGCTTAWTTCAGAGAAATCCTCCTTGCTGGCAGTTCCTATCAAATTATCACTGTCYAGTGTGGGAAACAGTTTTTCTCTGAGGTTATATATAATAGTATGTTTCATATTACCAGAAGAGCTTGCATTACAATATTTTTAATGTCTGTTTTGATCTGTATATGTCATTTTGTTGACTGATCTCATAGATGTAACTTTTTCAGTTGAATTTTTTGTGTGTTTGTAGCAAGTATGGMAGGCAGTGCTGTGCATTGTGTTCTTGTAAATTGCTATCAGTGTAGTATGGATACTTTCTTGGTAATTTTACTTCAGTTATGGAGTTGGAACATAAAAACTTTAGCTCTCTTGACTTGTTAAAATTTGTCAAGATTCCCAAGATAATYTCAAAAAGGAATTTGAAAGATGTAGTATTGTTTGGAATATCATGTATTTTATTATTTCTTCTGTTTAGGAACAGCTTCTGAAGATGGTAAGAAACTACTTTGTTAGACTAGCTAATATTTTCAGCTTCATATTTTCATTGATACAAATGAAACTTTAAAARTAGAACATGGTGTTTCTGGGGCTTGTGGAGGTTCATAACAGACAGCTTATGCATCTAATACTTGGTTGTCATGTACTATTTTGAAAATTCTTTTGCTTTTATTTTAATTCTCAAGTACTCATCTGCAGTCTAAGTATCATTGCTTAATATTTCTACTGTGAAAATACAGSGGCTTTATAATTTTGCATTTTTGTTTTAAAGCAAATCTTGTCACAGTTTTCATCAAATGTGTTCATGCTCTGGGAAGCAGGTGCTGCTATTACTCATCTCTGTGAGACTYGGAAGCTAATTTTCAGTCTGTTATTAACATTTAAACCTGTCATTAGTGAATGGATGTAAGACTCCAAATTAGTTAACAGTTCATTTACCTCACAGACACAGACTGSTTTATTTTACGTTGATAAAACTGAAACAGGTTCCAAGTGATAATTTAACATAGTATTAAAATAGTGGCACTCTGTATTCCTAGGTTTTGGGCCGAATTCTGAATGCGATTACATGCTTTGCAGTCTCACAGCACTCAGTGGGAAAACATTGCCATTGCACAGGGATAACTAGTAGAGTTTGGGCTAGTTAATCTAACCATTCTTGCTTAGCCTGTTGTTTTCTAATAGTTTAGTTAATAACCTCCTTTATCCTGATTTTCTTCTTATAGACTCTCATCTGTGGCTATACCATCTACTTGGATGAATAATATTAACTTGGTTGGTCTCCAGATTCTGCTCTGGAAAGCCTCAAGAGGCTAGAACTAAGCAGTCTATGTACCTAATTCTTTTAGGTCAAATATTGACTCAGCATGTCTAGAAAAGATTTTAATTACGCTGTGTTTGAAAGTTTTGAGCTTGTTGAGCTAGATCCACCCTGTACTTTTTGAGGCTTGTTCTTGCAGCTTACAGAAATTWTGGTTAGCATGAGTTTGGGTTTGATTTCGTTTTTATGTTGTTTGARAGGTTGGCTTAGGAAATGTAGTGAGCAGCTCTACTACTTTCTTTTACAAATGATCTTCCAGTTGCCTATAATTCATCCAACTGGGGTCTTCCTCTCTTTCATAATTTATTTGTATRTGCTGGATGTTATGAGGAACATGACTAACAATGCATAAAGGTTTAACCAAACCCAAGAGAACTTATCATTTGCTATTTGGCATTCTAGAGAAAAGTGAATCTCTTGTTTTATTTGATGATAGTTAGTTCAATTTGTCACTTGCTTGGCTTTTCCATCTGTTGGGAAGAGTAGCATTTGTTTATATCATGATGTCACAAGAAGGGCTTCAGTGTGTTTAGTCTTTGCAAAGTGCTCTGAAAGGTTTGGGAAATCCTGTAGAACTCTTTATGACTGGCCAGGAAAGCAGCAGAATCTTCAGCAATAAAAAAGCTAGTGTTTAGATTTCTAAAATGAGTAATGAAGTTACGAAGAATGTTCAGGATCCTATACTGTAGTTTTATGACAGCAAAAGTATACTTACAAGCACAAGTAATCATGAGAAGACTGTACCTGATACAGCAAAATTAGTGTTTGCATTGCCTATTGTATTGGGTAAACTTCCCTTTTTTTTTAATGTAATCAACCTATATATGTAGGAAAGAAGAACTAGCTAGTCAGGCGAGGGTGTTGAAGGGGTAATGTGCAAATGGTTTGCTGAACCATGTGGCATCCTAGGGAGAAGTATTTTTTTTCCTCAGATACTAAATTCCTCAAGGTGTTCAAATTTCTACTAATTATCCCAAGTGAATTTTCACCAGTTGAGTTACATTGCGCTTCTTTTATCTGCAGAAACTTAAGAAAATRTTAGTAAATCCTAYTGATGCTCTGCTTTCTACCTGAATATGATTTAATGTCATTTTTCCTTTATAGGTCGTATACGATCAAAGCTCTCAACCCCTTCTGTTGGTATTGGAAATTCTAAAACAGATTCCAGAGGACGGAGTAGAACCAAAGTGGTGTCGCAATCTCAGCGTATGTATTTTCTGTTTATCAGTTATTCCTGATAGTAAAGAGGCTAAATGCTTAAGCATATTTTCATTGACCAATGGCTACAGTCAAAGTTAATCTAAAAAAAAAAAGCTACATACTGAGTTGTTGTTCTGTGCCTTAGGTTCATCATCGCCAGACCAAAATGAAGGTATTTTTTTTCAGTGTTTTGGGTCAGTGGTATTTGCATGCTTTTCTGATTCATGTTGTTTTTCTCTGGACAAAATAGTAGGTTAGGTCTTAGTTTGCCAATTAAATTAGATAATAAAGCAGGAAGTGAAATCTGTCCCTAAATTCTGTCTTCAGTTATAACTTCTCAACATTCTTTTCCCCCCTTTTCTGACCTCCCCAACATGAAAGGCCAGTAAACACAGATGAGTAATACAGAAGAATGGATAGGCTGAATGGTGTCYTCAGTGTTACCTGCAGCACCTAATTTTTCACTTTTAAAGAAGTCTTATTTTAGCCAGAAATACCCATTTTCACTTCCAACTAGTTACTGCTCTAGCTCTTGTATATAAACTCCTTCTTTTGTATTACAACTCTTGCCTTTAGAGTACACCTTGTTGGAGTGAAAATACTAAACCCTCACTTTACAATCAATTACTAGGCTTGTGTTGAGTCAGAGAGTTAAAACAAGCAATTTAATGTACGTCACCTAATCCACAGTAATTTTCTGTGTGTGTTTAGTAACCAAAGCAGATGTGACATTTTCTGTCTAGCCAAGCACTCGGTTCTTAATTAAAAAAACCTCATTACCTCACATTCTTTGGCACTGGCTGACCTGCAGCAGTTTAATCCACACATCTGATGTCTCCAAAAGACATTTTCTGACTAAATTTTAGCATTTTCAGATTCTTATCTTTGTCTAATTAAGTGAAATACAACTAAATTAATGAGGACAAAGTCACAGTAGAATTAAAATGAACTTCCCAACTGTATAATTTGTCAAGGTCTAATGTTCTAAACCCAGTAAATTTTACCAGATTTGAAATTTCCAATACAGTTACTTTGCTGTCRCTAACCATACCCACTTTCTTTAATAAAACCCCTTAATAATATGTTTAATGGCAGAAACATTTGTCTTCATAGCAGTGGCTGCATCTGATATAAATAGTATGATTTTAGAGGCTGAAAAAGCAGGTMGAAGAGGGTTTTTCTGTAGTTTGTTTTTTTTTTCTGTTTTACTTGAGTGTTTGCCATTCAGTTTTGCATTTCATTTTCCAACAAGTACAATTGGATCAAACCTGATCCAGTGTTTGCAGGTTTTGTGAAATAAAGTTTTCAAAMAATGTGAACAGATAAATAGAGCATACTAAAATCCAACACCTAATAACGGAAGTTTCCTTGAGAGCTTTGATAGTGCTCTAAACCCAGAAGGGAAATGAGAGCCTGAAAATGAGTCTAATTGTTGTCTGTGACAAAAGTCATGCAAAGCTTGTTTTACAGATGGCTATGCTGTATCATAAGCAAAGAATATGTGAATAATTTAAGAGGGAGGAAAGGTAAAGTTCCATCAAATCCCTTTTTCCCCTCTATGAAAAGCTATAAGCAGTGYTGGTAATAATTTTTTCATTAGTATTAGGAAAATTTGGCATTAAGCTTTTTGGAAATGCCTTCATACTTTGAATAAATTTGGTAAATTCTTAAAAAGTGAAGGTGTTTCATAAATGTCTGAAGGAGGGGGTAAATTTAGGTAGCAATAGAAGACTTTATTCATGATCATTGTCATATAATATTAATTAACTGTATATCCAGAGAAGCAAAATTAAGCCTTTTCAWTTTTTTTAGCTAATAATGACAGGGTTTTTTTTCATTTTTGAACAGTATTAATGTCTAAATAGATAAATTGATATTGAGATAACTAGATCGGACTACATGTGATGATGTGTGAAAATTAAATGCGTGAATGCATCTTTACAAGCCTTTTATTACTACTTCTGTTCAGAACCGATTGCTTCAAATAGCTCATTATAACCTGTCAGTGGGGGAGAACAAGAATTCTGAGATGTTTTAAGGAAGATAAACAGGGCAAATACAAATGGACAGGCGAAGGAGAATTCTCAGGCACTGTATGCCAGCTATTTGGGTGATGCTTCTTTATGTGACTGAAAATTTTCACAGCATTGTGTGAAGCGTGATGCTTGATGTTTCCATACAGGGGATTGTTTTAGTTCCCTAGCTTATATAATGAGAGAATAGCTTCATATTAGAGATAAGCTTTTCTTTCTTTCAAAACCACTGTAGCACAGATGCTTTTGTTAATTTTTGGGTTGCAGCTATCTTTYGTTCAAAAATCATTTTATGAAAGACTTGCAAATTTGAATGCTTTTACCAAAAATACTTTTTTAGGGTTTCAAAAGCCCTTTACTMTTCCTCTTCTATTTTTAAATTAACATAAAGTAAATGCTTCATTGTTTTATTCTTACCTATGGAAAAAAATGTAACATTTATTTCCTCTTCTTCCCAGTTTGGTTTTCAGGTAATTCAACTGGGTCTGCTGAAATTGCATTAGAGTTGTCATTCAGAGAATTTCTGAATGGAAACAAATTCTTACTTTTATACTCCATATTAATTTGAAAGAGGAAAACATAAAATTCTGTGCAAGTCTTTTCAGTTGTGCCATTGTGAATTTGGTTTTTTTGTTTTGGTCATCCACTGCACTTGCAGCTCAGTTCCTTTACTGTTGTGTCTCAAAAAAAAAAGTTTTGATCTTGTGTGTAATTTTTGTTCAGCTGTTGAACTTCTTGAGCCTTTTTGGCAGTGTAATATTCTTTTCAAGTAATATGCGGGCTACAGTTTCATGCTTAATTGAAATTTAATTCTTCAGTGTTGAGTTGTTGATTGGAAAGCTGAAGAATTGTAATTTGCTTGTGCAGCTTTGCTTCATCTGCTTTGTACATAGCATCTGAATTTAATTCTTCAATTGTGGAAGCTACTTAATAGCACTGCTTTAGCGTAACCCCCTTGTGGCTCTTTTTCCTGTGTGAAATGACTAAAGCTTTCTTATTTCCATTTGCCATTCATTTTTTAATCTGCTCTGCTCCCTCCCTCTTCACGGATTATAAATCCCTACCCTAATYCTGCCTTTACACTTGTTCAGGATCACAGTCTGCTAACCCCATTGGTGGTAAGAGTCTACAGAATTCATGTATACATCATTGTTTGATCACCTGTTTGACATACCTCATTTAAGGACCCTATTCAGCAGAAATTCTGGCTGCCTTTTTTCCATATGCTGCACGTAACTTAATTGGGTGTAATCTTTATGTAAGAAACCAGGAGAGATCGGAAGAGTGTCATTTTGGAATAGTGCCTTAGTAATCTTTCTTTCATCATTCAGTGCACTTAGATCTGCTGGTGGTGGTAGTACTGAAAGAGTATGCCAGTGCTCTTACTAGCTTAGTATTTGCAGGATATTTAGCTACTTTTGGTTTATTTTCACTGCAGTGGTACACTTTGCTGGTGTGACTGTACAAAGATTAAATAAAGTATTAGAATGAGAGGTTACATTTCTTCTGAATATTCTGAGTAAGTTTTTCAGGTTCCTGACCTATTGAAGAAAATCTACAAGTCTCCAGCACAGTGGAACCTTTTACAATATTTTTGTTGTTTTTTAAAGAGGAACAGAGCAGGAAGAAAGCATAGTAATATCAGGTCTAAGTTGAAATACTTTGATATGAAGGATATGTCAAACTCCTAATTTTTGCAGACCACAGCAGTTTTATAGGTTTGCTTATTCTTTTGTTGCTATGGAAGTTGTGCTTATTTTTTTCCAGGCTGTGTAGTATTTTATTTTTCATTTCTGCTGAATAGGTCCCTAGTTTGGAAAAGAGATTTTGCTAAGTAATCATTTCAAGTTTGAATTCAAACAATGAATCTGAAAGTATATGCATGGTACGTTGTTTTAGATTGCTCTCTTCCACCCAGCATATATTTTATTTTGTTTGGGATTTTGTTTCATTTTCCATAAAGACAAGCTTTACTCAACTTGTATCTTTTTTTCAGTGTGCCTCATTGACAAGTAACCCATGAAATTCACTTGAAAAGTTGCATGTTGTCTGTAAATCTGATAGCATCACTGTGGTCATACAGTTACCTGAYTGTATTTTAAAGATTAATGAAGGGTTCAAATCTGTATGTAATTATTCTTTGGTTGAAATTCTGTTTTGCTTTTAATGTGGTCATATTTATTGAATTTTACAGCTGGAAACAATCAGCTGGTGATATAAATCAGTCACAGCTAGGGAAGAATGTGTTCTTTGTTAAGACTTAGAACTTAAATGTTCTGTTACTGAAATATCAAAATTAAAGATGAGTGACTACAGTTTCTGGTAGAGATACAGTATCTTGAACCTCAGTAGTACTTYGTAATATGCGGTTTTAATTAGCAGAATTTAGAAGATACTTAAATATGTCTTAATTTTTTAGCTGAATAAACCTAGTTCAAGATTTTCTGTAATTTGTGGGGTAACCTCCACAGGAAATGTACACSGATATTTTTTGTCTTCAGTCACATTTTATTTAATAATGTTAGAATAATGCTTGAAGACCCCATGCTTTTAAAAGCAAGGAAGAAGATTTTAAATGTTAGGAAAATCACATTATTTGATTATAGCATTGGTTGCTTTGGAAAAGCTGGGATAGTTACGAAATCATACTCTGAAGTTGCTCCCTTTAGCTTTCTAACAGGTTGGTTTGTTTTTCTTTATTAATAGAAAATGCGATTAGTGAGACCACATAGTTTAAAAAAAAAAATGAACACAGCAGTGTTCATATTAGGGACCATGGAACTCTTGATGAATTCCAGAAATAATAATTGTGGTTTCTTGAGCCTATATCATGCTAAATATCATGTCAAATGCTTCCTTGCATTGGTAATTTTAACTACCTTGGATGYAGTACTGTAAGAACTTGGACCAGGGCATTCTATTTCATGTTTTTACCTTGTAAGTTTTTCCTGATCATTTCAATCTACTACCACCTTCCTACTAACTTCAGATATTATTTTCTTTTTAACCATGATTGTTTATCCACTATGCCATTACTAATATTTATTCATTTTACCTTCAGCTGGCAGTAGATCTGGGTCTCCTGGAAGAGTTTTGACAACAACCACACTTTCCACTATGAACACAGGAGTTCAGAGGGTGTTGGTGAATCCTGCAGCTGCACAAAAACGGAGCAAAATCCCACGAAGTCAGGGGTGCAGTAGAGAAGCTAGTCCTTCTAGGTTGTCAGTAGGTAAGAATCACCAAATAACTCTTGGTTTCTTTATAGCCTTTAAGTGTTGGTTGTCTACAGCTGGTATTTAGTTATAGGTGGATGAAAGAAARTAGAATACATCCTGATAATCTAAAATGTGGCTGTTTTCTGAAGCTAGTGTCTGATATACAGGACAGTTTTAAATTGAAGCTGAAACTTGAAATTTTTGTTGTCAGAATGTAGTAGTTGTTCTTTCCCTCACCTTTCTTTATTCCTTCTCTTTTTTCACTTCATGCCCAAAATACCTGTATCCATTGAATGAAAGTGTGATACCATTTTGAAAGTATGTTCTTCATTACTTCRTGTCTTCTGTGTGTGTGTGCGCGCATGTGTATAATTCTGTGACACTAAAATGAAAGTTACGCGTCTTCATCTTCAAAGTAGAATCTGATTACATTTTATTGCAAATTATATTATTGAAAAATAGCTGTTGATTTTAATTGTATTGATTCTGTTCTTTGTATTGTTGATTTTTGTTATAGCTACATAATGTTTTTATTTTCCTTCTTTAGAAAGCTGTGGGGTTTTCCATTGACACTACTCTACTGTTGATTAACTTGATCTTGAGCACAAATTCTGAATCATTACTGAATGTTGCTTGTTTTTTCTCCATACTTTCCAAAAGGTCTTTCAGCCATTCTGTAAAGAATAAGTCAATTTCCATTTTAAGCTGTGCAAAGAAATAATTTCATTGAACTGGCTACACTTAGAGTAATCCAGCACAATCAATAAAGTCTGTAAAAAAGGTTATGACTTAAAATGCAACATAATCATCAATATCTTTTCTTAAAAATGCGTCTTTGATCTTACTGCGAAACAGAATTGCATTAAAACTGCAACTTTTCTTATGTCTTCTCCCTTCTGTGCTGCTGTTTGTCTGCACCCTGAATCATACTAGCGCGAGGCAGCCGCATTCCTCGGCCTAGTGTGAGTCAGGGCTGCAGTCGGGAGGCCAGCCGTGAAAGTAGCAGGGACACGAGCCCTGTCCGCTCTTTCCCACCCCTTGGTAAGTACTYGGAGCCCCTTGTCGTGCATGGCTGTCCTTGCCCTTCCTCATKTGCGCCTAACGAATCTGTGCCTCCTTCATTTAGCTTTGTAGCTGGCCACCATGTTCTCCCTTTGGCTCTCTCCCCACTCACCCCGATGGAGAACTGATCAATGTGTGAATGGGTTGCACACTGGGAAAATACACACTTTGCTAGTGTCAGTCTGAAGTACCAAGTCTAGAAAGGTGTGTCATCCAGATGCCTCTTTCGAAAAGGCACTCCTGGTTTTGAAAATTTTATTGAAGTTGTGTGTTTCTCTTTTCGTTGCAGCACTCATTGCTTGGGTACTTGAGTGCAGGGTGAGCTGTTGCTCAAAATTACCTACCTAGTCGATGAATCATTTGGTGTATGTAAGAAGAAAATTCACTTAATTGTGTCCCCTTAACTGTATGGTCAGCAGCTTATTGGTCTGACACAAATCACAAGATTTTATAAGATTGTCAAGGTSTTTCTGAGATGTCAATGAGGCATAAGAACAATAGTTTATAATTGACATGTTGTTGGTTTAAGATTAGGGATGGCTCTCATCTCCATGTATCCTTGTCAAGGTTACTGCAAAGTAAATTTTGGTTAAAGTAGTTTTGCATATTAGGTTTGTGAGTTGGGAGGTTTTTTTGATTCTTTGGTAATACCAAACTCTTTCTGTGCAATTGTATCTGAAACAGATCTTTTTTTGATGTTACCTTTGTCTGAAATAGTCTTCAGTGTGTATCCTTTTTATTTGGTTTGTTCAGTGTAGCTTGCAGTTAATGATTTTATAATACTAGCTGTTAAATATAGTCCAAAAATAGTAAATCTTGGTTTTCTATCTCAAATTGAGGCACCCAACTGTACTCCTAATTAGCACTGGACATATGTTGTGGTCTGTTAGGGCTTCCTGCCAGCCRTGGTTTTATTGGGAGAGTACAGATTAATGGAATGAAAGCTGTTTCAATAACTAATGCTAGTTTGCCCAGATGCTGYTTCATTGGGAAGTGATACTAAAAGTAAATGCTATGCAGTTTCCATTAGGAGACTTGTATCTTTTTTTCTAAAACACAGATGAAAGATTGTGTTGAAGTATGCGCGTACCTTCCATTCTTTTTTTAAAAAGGGTGTTTAGCAGAACTCTTTGTCCATCTTTTGCTGCCTTACAGCTTGATTTGAATTGCATGGACACAAGATCAGATTTACATCTTGTAATGGGTCAAGTGCTTGTCATCTGAAGAGCTGTGTATTAATACCACAAGACGTGTTGCTGGGATAAATGCCACTGGAGGGGTTTTTCTAAGTGATGTAGTTCAGTTTTATAATTCAGATATCAAAACAAGTACCTATACTAGTGAAATAGGTGGAATTGTTTGATAGTGCAGAAAATGCAAAGTAACATGTATAGGAATCCAACATTGGTTTAAAAAAGAAAAGGCAATTATACTTGGAAGAAATTAAGATTCCTTTTAGGATGACATTTGATTTGAATTATTAAAATGGCATTCAGTGTTTTGTTGGACCAGTTTTATCTTACAGGATGCTATTAATTTTTACCAAAAATACCAGATTTAGTGTTTTTCAGGAAAAAAGTGAAAGATGAAATAAGGCTAATTCAGCTCTGTGTAGCTAGASACAGTTTGACTTGAAGTTGAAGAGGGGAATGTAACTTGCATTGTATCTCATTCTCAGCACAGATATTTTTGCTTACAGATGCAAATAAAATAAAAATGGATTTAACCCCCTTTAAGGTRTAAAATGACCTAAATGCTACATAAYTGTGTCACTGTATACATTGGTATGAAGTGTTTATGTMATCTCATATCTCTGTATAATGTTATAAACTGGGAGATAAGAACCAKTGAGAAGCAAGGGATTTGTAATTTATATAGATGTGTCTATTTTTGTTAAATATAGTTAGTATTAGATATCAGACCAGTATAATGTCTGTATTTTAGTTAAGAAGTTTAGTTCATTTGAAGTCTTAATTTGATTCATCCTTTAAAAAAAGGAAAAGTCAAAAGTAATTACTTGATGATTTCTGCAGTTTGAATATACAAAGAATATTCTTGAAAATATGTTTTGGAATGAGATACGTTTCACCCAAGGCAAAGTGCTTTTTTCACTGTCTTAAAATCTTGTCTAGCATATTTCAAATGTATATAGGGGCAGGAATCATTTCAAGTTACTTGCCTGAAGTTTGAATTTTTAATTTTCAGTTGTACCTTTCAGGGCTCATTGATGGAAAGTAATGGAAAGGTTTATCCTATTAATGCTTGTGTATTAAGAGCTGTCAGCTGTGATGTCTGTATTGTGACATCCTCAATCCTGTCTCCTTTTCCATGCCGAGATTCACTTTCTGAAGAACCAAATATTCCACAAAGCATTAGTTTCAARATAAAATGCCCTAGCCAAATATCTTCATGCAGGATTAATTAGAAATAAAGTRTATCACTGTACCTTATGTAAGGAGTGGAGAAATTAATGTGGAAAGACTGTGTTGTTTCTGGGGTCTTTATGGGACTTAATATCATTATGGAGTGCACTCAGGTTAAAAGGTGTGCTTCCCCAAATGTCATTTGGTCCATGTTAGTGTTATGTGATTCAAATCAGACTCTTAAATGGCCTTTGTTAATCAGAGAAAAGAACTATTAGTTTTCTTCCTGGTTTCTATTTATGCTACTTTATGTACTCAAAAAGTGAAAAATATTTGCATTTACAGTTATATATTAAATCATAAGATTATATCTCGGATTTATGCCACTGTGGGTGGACATTTGAATTCAAGTTAAAATTGTCATTTTTGTGGCAGTGAAATGCTAACTTGAATGAACTGAAGAAAGAAGGTGAATTGTTTAAAAACACATTTCGTATTAAAATTGCTTATTTCAAGAAAGAAAATACTAGCAATGGTGAGTCAGCTACTTCAGAATTGCTGAAAACCAGAATTGCCAAAAACAGGTTGCACAAGGAGMGGGATACTGAGTTTTATTCAGAAATCCTTGAGGATCTTCAGTTTCCATAACCTTAAAGAATCTGAATGAGCTGTAGTAATTGTGTTTCAATTTCATATTTTATTTATGTTTGTTATTTATTATGAATAAAACAGTAAGTATGTGAATCATTAATTGCTTTGACTTATGTTAAAATTTTAATTATAATTGGATTATTTGAACTTTGATTTACAYAGTGGTGAGTTTTAACTGAGGTTGAGTTGTTTGCAGCGTAGGCAAGAATTCAAGTGTGTACAAATTGTCAGCTGCCAACCCAGTGGGTTTGTGCAGGGGGCACTTTTTTGCAGATAATGTTTCATGTGTGAGCTCTGGCTCTGACTCGAGCACACAGAATTTAGTTAAGTCTATGGTGCAAGATCAGTTTCAGTGCACTGATAATTTGTTAGGTATTTGTCATGATTCTGTTTGTGTGTGGGTGTGTGCATGTGTGTCTGTGCACCTTTTCTTCTTTGAACTTAAACGTTCTTGCTTTTAACCTGCTCTTAATCTTTTAAATTACAAAAAAAATATGCATGAAATATCCATTGTACATAAACCTATGTAATCATACTCTGTATAATACAATCAAAGAACTTCCCTGAAGATTTTTGCTTCTGTTTAATACTCAGTTTCTTGCGCTTTAACTGAATATTTTTCWTAAATATTCTCTTGTTCATCTGAGCAAGTATTGCAGCACTTTGTTTCCATGGTCATAGATAGGGTTTATTTAATCCTGTTATTGCAGCTTCCAGACATCACTCCAGATCCACTGGTGCCCTCTACGCTCCTGATGCTTATGGGGCCACAGGTGAAGGATGAGTACCCTTTGCTGTCATCTGTGCAGTCATCCTGGATTTTTTTTTCCCACCCACTTGATTATTTTCATAGTTCAGTTTTAGAAAGCATTATTTATATTAATTTGAGTTTTGTGGTTTTAATAATCCAGATAGATGTGTTTATGTTGCTAGATTTTATCTCTACCCTCATCCTCCGATATTAGTTCTTTTTTCTTTAACATGTTTTTATTTGCAGAAGACCTTTTTTTAGTTTTCCATGTTTTTAGTATTTGTAGAGCATTCTTTATGCATGTAGTTTTCTAATCAACAATTTCAGTAGCCTTCCTATGATATTAGCTTTCTTTCTAAATGAAAACAAAAACCCAAAATGAAGAAGACACTATTAAAAAAAAAAAAAAAGGCAACGCTTCTTTCAGATAAAACCATTATTTTGTTGGGGTTTTTTTCCATGTGATATTGGAGCAGAATGTTTGTAGGTGACTGGTTTTTTTTTTACTTGAATTCTTAATTTTGTCTGTACCACTAAAGACTTCAGAATAAAAATGGTTATTTTATCCTCTRCATCGTTAATTAAAAATGTTAAACAAATGCTTTTCTTCTGCTTGGGTTTTTATAAGTGAGCATGGTATTTACATCCCAGCTTTCTATTCTGATTGAATTCTCTATTTATTTTTGTTGTTTTAGCAGGTACTGGCTTTGGAATTAGTCAGTCGAGTAGATTGTCATCATCAGTCAGTGCTATGCGAGTTCTGAACACAGGTTCTGACGTGGAAGAGGCAGTAGCAGATGCTTTGGTAAGAATCTCACACTAACCTTGTAGGTTACAAGCTCTTAAAATGTTTGGTACCTGTACATTAAAGTATGCAAAAGACCTTGTCATTTGTTATTTTACTGGCTTCTTGGGGAAAAAGTAGAAAAGAAACTTGAGTTGTTGGAGCTGCAAGTATTGGAATTTTCATTCCCTACAGACGTTTTAACTTTTGAGAAACAAGTGTTTTTCCATGGCAGATGGGAAATAATCTTGGACTGTGTTGGAGTGGCCCAAGGAGCCACTTAAGCAGGTAGCAGTGACCAGCAGTTTCTCACAGTAGCCAGAAAAACCTCGGGRTAGGTTGCAGGCTTGTTAGAGCTGGGAAAGATGACAGCTAAAGCCCTCTGCTTACCATGAGCCTAAGTGCCATTTAGTTTTTCTGTGTGATGGGAGGTGACATTGATACTGAAGAGAGAAACTGATGATTGGGCAGCCAGGCCTCCACAGCCACTCACTCACTCCCCAGAGTGAGGTCAGAGAGACAATCAGGAGGGTAAAAGCCAGAAAACTCATGGGCTGAGATAAAGACAGTTTAATAGAGAAAGCAAAACCCATGCATACAGGCAGAGCAAAACTGCTCACCTTGGGCAGGCAGGTGCTTGGCCATTGGCAGGAGAGCAGGGCCCCATCACACCTAACAGTGATTTGGGAAGGGATACACCATACTTCCAGACATCCCCCTCTTCCTCTTTCTTCCCCTCACTTTATATACTGAGCATGATGTCATGGCTGGAATGTCCCTTTGGTCACTTGGGGTCACCTGTCCTGGCTGTGTCTCTCCCAACCTCCCCTTCACCCCCAGCTTCCAGGCCAGCATGGCTGTAGGAAAAGCAGAAAAGGCCTTGGGTCTGTGTGAGCCCTGCTCAGCAACAACAAAAACATCTCCGTATTATCAACCCTGTGTTCAGCACAAATCCAAAACACAGGCCCACACCGGCTCTGTGAAAAAAATTACCTCTACCCCAGCCAAAACCAGCACAGCAGGTAGCATCTCATGAGCTTAGCTTTTTGTTTCCTTTGTTTTCAAAATGTTACACTTAAGTTCAARCTGGCTATGCCATTCTTTTTCTTTAACTATACAATTCTTTTAAAGAGTGGGTGCTCTTCTGCCTTCATACCCCAGTTACCAAACTGAAYACATCATGTATTTTGCTATTCTGACACATCAGCAAGCTGAAATCTTCAGTTAATTTAAAATACTGATGCTATGAATGAGATACATTTTTATCAGATACTGTATATTATTTGCGTATCACTAAATTCCTGTAAGAACCTGTTTTCCAGTTATCAGAATGCTTTAAAGAAATGGTTATTTCTCTGGTTTTAAAAAAACTTATTTTGAAAGTTAGTAAAAGACTACAAGTTAGACTAAAAAGATAATTACAGCCAGATATAACTGAATAGAGAAAAACAAAATKTCAAAATCTGAAGAACTCTGGCATATTCTTAGTACGACAAATTATTGATTTTTTGGTAAATACATTTTTCTTGACACATTAGTTTAAAATATGTGTGCCTTCACTGGCATAGAGATCAGAATACTGTAAAATCTTGCCTAAGAGGTGATTGTGAAGTTGAGTGCATTTTCCCCTTTCTGTTATTGCAAACTTTCAGCAAGTTTTCAGCATTGGTGGTGAATGCTGATTTGTAAACTGGAAGTTAGTCTGGATTTTGGAATAGGGAACAATAGAAAAAGAGTCCATGGAACATGGAAATTTTCTGTCTATAAATGGAAAGCCTGTGCAATAGTCTTCTCCACATAGGTGGTTCACAAAGAGTATTTTTAGTACTTGTAGCAGCCTCCTAGCTTACTCAAATTTAGCTGGGCAAAGTAGGTAGTATGAATAGAAGTTGATGAGAAAGTCATGTTTCCCATGACCGCTCTTGAGRCTTGAATGTGTCCTGCTTTGTTGAAGCAATAAAGTTTCTTCACAGAGAATTGTTTGCRTTATATGGATCCAAAATATCATGATGCTTCTAGAAATGTTAGAGGAAAATCAGTTTGTATATTTTAACTAGAGTCTGACATTACAAGGAAGGATCAAGAATTACAACATTTTATTATTGTAGTATTTGCATGCCTGGTTCCTTGCCATGCTCTAAATGGTACAGGTTGTCCTGTACAGGTGGCTCCATTTAGATGGAAATCTGGTTATAAACACTCTTGTTTCCTCATAGACTGAAGATTCATAGTCATAATGGTATTTTTAAAAGGTAGAGTCCTGACTTAAGTAATATAAAAATATTACAGGTTGTGTACTGAACCAGTTTTAATACTGTTTAAGCCAAAGAGGTATCAGTCTTCTGCCTAAGATGTTTTGAATATGCTGCATAGAATGCAGCAATAATGGGAATCCTGACATATTTTTGTGTCTTTTACTTTAGTACAGTCCTTGATATTACAGATCCATTTATTGAAAAGGCCTTTTTTTTTCCTTATGGTGTCTCTTTTCCAAAACACTTAATGTCTTWGTGATTTTTTTCCTTCGGTTATTCTCTTACACATGTATGTATGCCTGTTCTGTTGACAACAAGTCTGTTACCTGCTATATTGTTCAGTTTGTAATTAGTATTGTGATATCCTTTAAGTAATTCTGTGGTTAAAAATAAGAACCTGAGTAAACACCAGTGGTAAKTAAGGGGAAGACAATCACTTACACTACTGCTTTTTTGAGTATGTAGGGAAACCRAGTTTGTAAATGCTAACTTCAGCTCCAAAATTTGAATGGCAAGAGCTTTTTTGCAGAGGTGTGTGTTTTTTTTCATTTTAGAATAAATAGCCTTTTTTTGGCCCTCTCACATTTGGCATGTTGTGTTTTGTTTTGTTGTCCTGTTTTTGTTTTTAGGAGRTTTGGGATTTGGTAATAAGTATTTTTGTAGAACATTGACTGTAATTGTTTCAGTGGCAGAATTTAGATATTAAATAGTTCAAATCAAGATGTTGTAGTTAGATAACAATTGACTGCATGCGTTAAGTCTTCGTGCTCAAATATCACTGCGTAAGACACAAAGATTTTGGCAGAGAAGTCTTTGTGACCAACCTGCCCATGATAYGTAATACTTCCCTGGAAATGGAAGCTTAGAAACTACCTCTTGACAATGTGTAATATGCTGATCAGAAACACAGAGCTAAGAACAAAAGTTTCAGTAAGACTATATGTTGTCCAGTGGCAGGGAGTTTATTACTCATAGTGCTGCTATGCCTTACCTTCCTGTTCTCAATTTCTGTTTCTTTTCAATAATTTACTGCTAACAGCTCTTAGGAGACATACGGACTAAGGTATAGAATCTATTTTTCTTCTTCAATAGTTTAATATTTTGCTATTAACATGTTTGGTACAAAATGAGTTTAAATGTCAAAATATGTTTAGACCTGATTCTGATATTCTGTAGCATATATAAAGCTATGACATGAAATAACTAACTTGCAACAGTCTTTGTCGCCCTATGATGCCATTTTATGGGTTTTTGTAAGAAAACCTTAAGTTCGGTGTTTCATCAAATGTATGTCTTCCCTGCATTTGCTCTGGGTTTATATTTGGAATACTATATAAGCTGTAGTTTAAAATATTTTCATTAACTTGGTTTGACCTGCTGAACCATTGGAGCTATTTATCACTGCAGGGAGTAGGGTCACAGCAGTTTATTTAAACTGTTGGTCTTTTGACCCATTATGGGTGTGTTACATGATCTMCTTAAGAATCAGTGCTGATCTGGAGTGTCTCTGTACAATAGAAGAAGCCCGTGCGAAGAAGATATGAATCGTATGGGATGTACTCAGATGATGATGCCAACAGTGACGCATCAAGTGCCTGTTCAGAGAGGTCCTACAGCTCCAGGAATGGGAGCATACCAACCTACATGAGGCAGACGGAAGATGTGGCTGAAGTCCTGAACCGCTGTGCSAGCACCAACTGGTCAGAGAGGAAAGAAGGCCTTTTAGGCCTGCAAAACTTACTAAAGAACCAGAGAACTCTAAGGTAAGAAGATCTGAATTGGGAAAAACATTTTGTTTCAAAGTTGTTGAGAGGCAGCAGGGGGGAGGGAAAGCAAGAGTGTCAGAGAGTAAGATGGGGGAAGGAATAAGGAAGCTTTTTTCACCTCTGGCTATTAGTGTTTATTTATATACTAGTATATGTAGTGACTTCAAAATTGAGAATTCTTGCAATACAGAAGATTCCTAAGATGCTTCCATCAACTATCAATGGAAGGCTTTTTTTTATTACTACTATAATTTTGGGGCTATTTATTCAGAAGAAATTGTTTACTGTTCACCACTAAGAACACTTTTTTAATTATGTGCTCTGTTACAMAAGGATGGTATAATATATGAGGCAGTTTAAAGAAACATTTTTAGGTTTTAAGTCTCATTTTAGATGAAAGCTTATTACATGTTTTCCCGTGTCTTAAACAAAATGCTTTCCTCTRCTTCATTTGCTATATTATTTGATTCAATATTTATACTTGATTTCACTGATTGCTATGCATGAGTGATTTAGTATAACTAGCAAGGGAGTTGACTAATGTATTGTTATCACATTGACAGTCGTGTTGAGTTGAAAAGATTGTGTGAGATCTTCACAAGAATGTTTGCTGATCCTCACAGTAAGGTATGTTTAGGTTTTTCGTATTTCCAGTAAATGTCTGAAAACATAAATTAACAGAAAGGCGCTTATGGCAAATTATGCCAGTGATATTTGCACGTGTAAAATTTGACAAGCAAAAGCAGTTAATGCTATCACGTTTCAATTCGTTTCATTTGCAGTTTTGAACAAGATCATTTTCTCCCTTTTTCTGCAGGATGATTGGAGTAACATGAAGGTTAATGTCATAAAATGCATTAAAATAATTCAGCCGTTCGTGCTCAAAATTTGTATTTTTAAGAAGTCATTTACAGAGGCCACTTAAACACAAGTAGAGATTGTCTCTCAATTAGAAAGAACGGTTCTGCAATAATTTAAGTTATAATGTTGACTGACTAAATCATACATAATCAGATAAACTATGCCAAATGTGTACTAACTTATTTTCCACTATATTTTGTATTATGATAGCTTATGGCATCTTCTATGGCTTTCACAGATAGGGCTGGCAGTKGAGACTGATGAATAATTTTTACATGATTTTTTAATATTCAGTAAGGAGACTATACTTYGTTATAAAAGAAAATGTGGTGTTTTATTCAGTTTTGCTTAGGTAAAGACTCAGTATGGATGATAAAACAAGGAGAATGATCTTTCCATTTTCTAAGACCATTAAAATCTTTGTAACTGAATTACTTTCTTGATAGTATTTTTATAGTTTTTGTGGGAGGTGGGTTACACATACAGCTTGATTAAATGTTGCAATTTCTCATAGCAGAAGGAATGCAGGTAAGTAAGGASCCTAATAAATGTAATAATGTAAAAAAAAAGGAGTAACTTTGCATTTAATTATAAGCTTGTTGGAAGAAATATTATCTTTTATATTGAGCATAACATGTACCGCTTTGTGTCCACATTTCAGAATTATAACCCAGATAAATTCAGAGCAGAGTATTATTTCAGAAGCATTGACTTTTCCTAGAAGAGATCTGAAAAACTACTTTGATGAAGCAATACATTTTACATATTTTTAAGTCTTCCTTAATTGCTACAAGGGAAAAATAAATTCAGAGTGATGCGAAGTCTTGACATGATAACGGAGTGTTCACCTGTCCTCTTTATCTTTCCTGTTGGAAAAAGTGACTTAGCTGCTGTCTGACASCATCTGTTCTGGAAAAAACTTGCATTGCAGACAGCAACGTGRTATTAAAGTTGCTCACATACTGCAGAAATCTAAAAGAAAAGAYTAAGCCAAGCAGTTAAAAAGAAGATGTTACATAAAAAGAAAAGTCAAAGCAGAGGAAGGAATATTAAATGTTGAAATACTGCTGGTTTTTAAATGAAGTAATGACGAAATTCTGATTAGCAGCTTGGTTTAATTTTTCTTGTTCTGTGTTAATTAATACTGCAGCAATGCATATGTGAGAGCTACCATGGAGATTTTATTGTAGTGTGGGAGCCAGGGAAGGCTTATGAAAACGTTAAAAACTTCAGTTGTACATGTCAGAAGAGCATTTTACCTTTCAAATAAGCCTTTAAGAWTGTTGCATTGAGTTGTTTTAGTTGATTGTTCCATTTACTGGCCACTGTGATATGAAATGAAGTAGCTTCGAGTTTGAAAATTTGGCCTGTCTTGTAACATGTGGCACATTTGTTCCAGTCACTGAAACCTTGCCTGCTTTTCRGTGTTGCAAAACTATTATTGGTTAACAATTCTTTAAGTATTAAGAGTTCATGCATTGTGATTTTTTTTTTTTAATCACACACATACGTCTACATAAATTTCATCTTAGACTCTACTTAGGTGTCTGTAGGAATTATTCTGTCATCACTTTTGTTGGGTTTTTTTAAGGTTTACTTTAATATGGTATCTGGATGATGGAAGTTATATAAAATAATAGAGTAATAATATTTGGAGGAGAAAATGGGAGAATGACTTAAAGGACATGCTAAGTGCTWATTTAAAAAATACATTGGGTATCCCAATAAAATTACTAAATTTGTCATAAAAGTTTTGAAATACCTTTTTTGTTTTGTTTTGGTTTATATTCCATACAGGAATCTCGTATTGATGGCCACTAATTTGTGTGTTTTTATCTTTTTCCCTTTTTTGTTGTTTTTTTTTGTTTTGTTCTGTTTTTGTTTCGTTTTGCATGCTGTCCCCTGTGTTGGAACTCTCTTTAGAGAGTAAGTTGGTTCAATATTTGTTGGAAGCCTAACCTTACTTGCATGAATGTGCAATTAACCCTTTTCTCTACTTTTCTTCCCCAAAGAGTTCATGCAGTGTCAAGCCTTTTGCAATCATAAAATGCTATAAACGATTAGTAAACTGTGTGGTAAAGTTTCAAGATGTGCTTTATCTACTAATTAACTGATATTGTTTGGTTATGCATTTCTGCTTTATATTGTGGTGGTTGGCACATCTGAAATAATTCACTTTAGRGGTAGATCACTTACAATTATTTCCATATCTGTTTATTTTTTTCCACTATCAAATTATTAAAAACTTCAACTYTAAATGGTTAATTTCAGAATTTTAGTTTGTATCATAAAAAATGAAAACTGCAATTTTTGCAGTACCCACATACATTGTTCAACATATAGGTGGTTGAGTTCCATTGTCCATTACAAATTCATCCTTTACCTTAAATGCCCTTTCAATCTTAAAATCTTCATGCTGAGAGAAAATTATATGCTTAGTTTTTGGTTTTTTTTTTAATGCAACAAAATTACTCAGCTCATTTGAGTTTTCTTTAGACATTCTCTGTGGTAAATCTAAAGTAAAGCTTGAAAACAAAATGGACTCCTCAGTTATTTGTATTTTTAAAAGCTAAAATGTCAGCACAGGATCTCTTGAGTATTTACTCCGTAGTGAGTCATAATTCACTTTATAATGGTTTCAGTTTAAGCCACATTACATGTTTGAAGTGTCATCAGAAGTCCMTATTACTCCATCAAATAAGAGATGTAACCAGTGTGTTGAGCCTGTATGTTTTAATGGAAAAGCCATGTGTGTCAGTGTCTCCAAACTCAAAAAAACAGGTGCAGGTTTCAATTCTGCTGAGCTGTGTAATTTMATTTGAAGGATTTTGTAAGATAGCCACACACAATGTAATCTTCATGGCACCAGRTTTTTTGTTTGTTTGCCTGAGTCCAGTGTATTTTCTCCTTACTTTAGGGCTGTGAAAGCCAAAGGCTTCATATTACAGCAGAGAAAGTACACACTGATTTGATTTTGCCTCTTGTCTTATTACTGCGACTACTGCTTGTGCATCCACAAAATGATGAATGTTTCAGTTTAGCCTGAGACAAATGTTTCCAGTCCTGAGCATAAAAGTCTTGTCCCACTTCTGGCAGGGTAATTTTGAAACCTCAGACTTGAATACAGATCTATACAGCACAGAATTTGACAGATTTGCTTTCCAGTTTTTAATGTGATTTGCCCCAAAAGGGAAGTTAGCTTATCCTGATGGGTTTTATATTGAATAGGAATTTGTACTGTTTTGTTTCTAACACAGATTTTCAGTGTTTAAGATGTCTACTAAAGAATTTTCCCTAGTCTCTAGTAGATCCTGAAAGAATAATAAAATACCAGGTGAGAAGGAACCTCAAGGATCATTTGATCCAACGTTTCTTGGTAAAATGGTAAAATGAATTTATTCTTTATTTCTGGTGTAAATTTGGAGGCACTCTTTAAGAGTTCTTCTTTAAGGCTCTTCTTCACCACTTAATGGTGTGAATTTGATTACCCTGACTTGATTATCAACTGATTGTTTGCTGAATTCTCTCAGCAAAGAAGGCATGCAGCAGCATACGCCAGCTCCTCCATACTTGGATCAGTGCTGTGGAATAATGTCCACTTCCCTGGCCTAGWGTCTGCAGCTRTKTGAGGTGTGATCACACTTTGGGATGGAGCATCCACTCTAACAGAAGCAGTAGAATGTGACCTAATGACAAGCCAGGCCATGCAGGAGATGTGAAGTTCCAGCCCTTTCTCTGCACCAGCCTCTTCTAGTCTTGCACCCATGTTACAAATACTCAGGTGGCAATATCTGCCCACCCCTCTTGGCATCGCTGCAGTACTTCTTCTGTGCCCAGCTCTGTGCTGGACCTGGAGTGTTTGTCACTTGGGAGGGAAGCATTTTCACCCAAACACACATTTGTCTTGTCAGAGAAACAGGAAATCTGTGGGCCACACAAGTATTGAGCATATATATCCCGATTTCACTCTTAGATCTCGAAAAAACTTCAAATTAGTGAGATATACTGAAAGAGCTGTTTAAACAAAGTTACCTATTTGTCACACCTCCTTGACCCTTCCCTCTAAAAAGCCCGTCTTCCTGGTGTGAGTCTGATAAAAAAAAAATACATGGTTTTGGTTCTTCTGGTTTTGTTGTTTTTGTTTTTTTTTACCAAATGCAGTCTTTTCAACATTAGTTGTTGAAAAGAAGACAATTGATATTGTGTTTTCAAAAAAATGAAAGTACTTCTGTGTTTTAAACACCTGCCAGTCTGAAATGTATTGTGGCTTTTTTCCCTACTGTGGTKAATAATTTTGTGTTGGGATACCTGCAATAGTAGAAGAAGCTTGTTCTCTTCCACAAATATTTTATGTAAAGGAATTGGCCAGCTCTCATGATTTTGCAGTATGTAGTAATGCAGATATTTGCAATTAATATTTTGCTAAAGAACTGTAGCAGCTTTTTTTTGTTTTAAAGAGAAAGTTTTTTTTTGTAGTCTTTGAAGAATGTGTCAAATTAATTTAATGATAGAGCTTGCAAAGGTAAAAAAATGAGTTTTACTGGAAAAATTGAGGTTGCGCCAGCCATCACAGTAAGCATTCCTTTTCTTGACGAAACTGCATGGAATACCTAATTGTCAAACTTCTACAGAAGTCAGCTAACATTTCCAAAGTACTCTTATATCAAAATCCAATGAAAAAGCAAGGCAGATTTCTTTATTTTCCTTTTTTTATTTCTTTTTTTTCCTGCTTGGCTGCAAAACACTGCCTTTCTCTGCCTCTGATTCCCTTACTGCTTTCTTCGTTTGTAAGTTTGGCGTATGTCAGTGTCGTTTCCTCTTTTGCCCCATCCTACCCTCTTTCCATTTTCTTCTGCCTTTTAGGTGTTCAGTATGTTTTTGGAGACGCTGGTTGACTTCATCCAGGTCCATAAAGAAGATCTGCAGGACTGGCTGTTTGTATTGCTGACACAACTGTTGAAAAAAATGGGTGCTGATTTGCTTGGGTCTGTACAAGCAAAAGTTCAGAAGGCACTTGATGTCACAAGGTAATGAGCTCTTAAAAAGCAACAATACAGTTGTTAGCTATATAAAAGCAGGTTTTTTTCTGCTTTTCTTTTATTTGGTGTGCTGTTTGATTTCTGGAAAAATGCACAGCTCCTAACAGATCTTGAAACTTCAGTAAACCTTGGTGGTTCAGCATTTTGTTCCATAGAATGACTCTTGAATGAAAGGATTTGAGTCCTCAATGCTGAACAATTAATACAATACTGCTTATCTGTTCCAAAATGTGCATCTGAGCCATGTATGTTTGTTATCTTGCCTTGTGATGTAGAAATTGTGTTTGAGCTTCTTTATTTTGCTGTAAAAGTTTCACTGGAATATTCATCTCTCAGTGTCAGCATAGCATTTGAGTTGTGGTAATAATGGATTTGATTTTTCTCTTCCCTTCATTCTCCCAGACTTCACTAATAGCCTGATGTAGAACCAGAATTCTACCATATTATTATCGTATCATTCTGTATTACTTGCATTATCTATTCTAGCTATAATTGCTTCATAGCAAGAGTTCCTTAAATCTTGTCCTTTATGTGCTAGGCAAATATTTCTGAAAGGTCAGATACGGTAGCAACTGGTAGCAATTTCAGCTTTACTTAAAAGGGTGAGGGCTTATTTAGTGCCTCTCAACAGGTGTTAAAAAAAAATTCATGTAGCTTAATGTAGTTCTGTTTGTTTACAGGGAATCTTTTCCAAATGATCTCCAGTTCAGTATTTTAATGAGATTTACTGTTGACCAGACCCAAACACCTAGCCTGAAGGTAAGACTTTTTAGGCTTGCTTGCAGGCAGAAATCTTCATTGATAGAAATTTGCTTGTCTTAATTTGGATTGTTATTTTTGTTTTGTTTAAAAACAAAGGAAAAAAAAAGGTTTTCAATTAGTGGATTTTTTTTTGTAAACTTTCAGACAGTCCAGCCAGCACTGCAGGACCAGCTTCGCTCTTTTTGGAGCTCAAAGGTTTTTGTCTGAATTACTGTCTTTATTATTCTTAACCCTATGTGAAACTCTTACAGTGTTACCAATAATTTTTATTTGAATGCATTGTATGCTGCTACTAACCTTTGCGGGAAACTTTAAGCATGCAGGTGCTCAGTTTTAAACATGACACTAGTATGAAAATGTTTGCTGCAAGAGAGATCTAATAAAAACASAGTACAGTAAAAATGAGCAACAAAAATGTGGCTGCCTAACATCAAGCTGGTTATGCAAACTCACTCTATCAAGTCTTTTCTAATTTTATGTTTGTGATTTCCCATACTTTTTTTTTAGTTTGTATATATTTTTTCCTGTGTTCAGCCTGATAGGCCTTGAGTTACTTTAAATTATTRTAACATTAATATGAACTTGAGTTACTATATTAAAAATCAGCTCCCTCTGTGGTACACTTTACTTCCCTGGAAACAGTATGTAGCTTATTTATTACAATTTTTACATAAGAATCTATAGTCCATAAGCCTGCCAACATATCTGAAAAGTAAAAATGTATTCTGTAGTACATTTGCAGTTCCAAAGAGCATTGATTTTAGAATAAATGCATCAAATCCTTAGAAGATTTATAAGTTATATGAATGGGGAAATAACAAGCATATGATAACTGGCATCTTCTGCTCTATCCTGCACGAAATATTTTTACAGTTTGATACTGCACAAGAATATGACTTTTCCCAAGTTATGTTGAACCAAAGTCATGTGAATWTGCCTTTTTTGTCTACAATGCAATAAAACTTAATTTTTAAGCTTTTGAGGACAGGTGATACGTTGACCACTGTTGCTTCGTAGAGCTGTGTTAAAAAGGGACTGCTGTCATTTATTGAAGACAGCAAATGAGGTAGTAAAAATGAGTTTGTTGTTTAAATGAATCCTTGGAAAAAATTGAGATTGGTTTTATTTTACATGGTTTTCTTCCCCAGGAAGGTGAATTTGATGGTTCTCTTTTCCATACAGTAGTGTATAGCTGGTAAAGGCATATCAAGCTGAGAGTGTATATTTGTATATTTCAAAGCTGAGAGTGTAGATTTGGAATGAGAAATGGACTCTTACTGGGCTGAGTTGGGACTAAGTTCAAGATACTCCCCTTATGGCCTAGAAGGAATTAAGAAATACGAACACTGAACTTATTCTGAAAATATTTCCTAGTATTTGCCAGAATTCTGAAATCGAGATGTCAGTAAAAGTTATCTCCATAGAAGGACACCTGTTAGCTTGAAACAAAATCATAAGTATTTAGAATGAAATTTTGGTATGTATGTAACTGTTTAGGAGAAGGTAAGCTTCTTTTTCCAGAAGAGAGTGGAATCTCCCCTCTGCTTCCTTTTTRCATGGTAATTACAGCTTCTGGATTCAGACAGTGAAATTCCTGCCCACAGATCACAGAACTATCTATTTAATATTCACATTATTGAGTATTCTAACAGAATAATTGATAATCCTAGAGGACTACTCTAATTCTGGAAGTCTTAAGCTTTTGTTCTTTGATAAATTRTTATCTCATTGCCTTTGGTCTAGCATTCACTGTGACAGGAAAAAAATCAGAGAGGATTTTCTTTCATCTTTCTTCCCTAAAGATGGTCAGATATAAGGAGGGATGGTACATCATAAATTTGAGGCGTGGAACAACTCCTTYCTCCTTTCTGGTTTTCACATGGTAGTGGTAAATAATCATGATCCTTTGGAGTAAACTGTCATTGCCATTCTTACATTTAGAAAGACAGCCAAGTCTCAGAGAGTAAAACATGAGCTTTTAGAGTGGTYGTGGAGGTGGATGTGGATAGCTGGGCAGTGAGAAGACCAACCATAGAGAGGATAGAATTCTACTGACCTAATCCATGGAGGATGCAGCTTAGTGTATTGTGTTGTATCTTTCTTACTCCTGCAGTCATTTTACACTTAGGTGTGGTAAAYTGCTGAGACTCAGTTTAGWGGTGCCAGATTCATGTGTCTGTTCTGGTCAGATGTTTAGATGGGCATGAGAGTCAAATGTTCTCAATAGGATATCGTGTATTTAGTTTGTTTTCGCAGATGCAAAGCATACAGTTTCCAAAGGATGGATGTTTTCCTGAAATACACTTCCAGCCATCACTTMATTTTTCTTGGGTTTCATATAAAAATGCCTCAGCCTCAGTGAGGAGTTGATTTAAGCCTTGTRACYGAAGTTCAAGTTTCTGAATATTGCCAATATCTTCATTTTGAAAATACTGATTTGTTGAMAAAGGTTTTTGTCACAATTGATCAGAAGATTTTTTTTTCTTAATTTAAGTCAATATTGAAATTTCTGGATTTCAAAACCCCTGAATAACACAGATTTGCAGCAATGAGAGAACCCTCCAAAATGTATCTGTAGTGTATACTTTAGTCCTTTGGTTAAATAATGGCACAGGCAATCACTCCTAAATATCCAGCAACTCGGAGACAGACACTTGGGATGTGTCAGTCTGAAATTCGCCTTGAGTGATTGCTTGTATTCAATCTGAGTAAGGCAGAGCACAGTCTCTCACATCCCAGAAAGCCACTGTAGGAAGTGTAAACCTGACTGGTTTCTGGTTTAAGTAAAAGCACTTCTCTATAATCCTTTCTTYTTTTTTYTTTTTTTTTTTTTTTTTCGCTGTTACATAAAATGTTACTGTTCTCGTACCTGTATCCAGCAAAAAAAACCTGTAGATGTCAAATTTTTTGCAGGACAGGAAAACAGTTTGCCCTCTGGTACTATTTCCTGAATATCTGGAGGTAGTTGCACATATTTTTGTGGTAGAACTTGTTGTTTCAGTATATGTGAAAGATGTTTATGAAGCACTTTAGTTCAATTTTTGTATAATCTTTTTAATTTTTTTTTTGGTAAGTCGCAGTGCTTACTGTGGCTTCATCTATATTCCAGCTTACTTACTACAAGAACTCTCGTGGGCTGTTCTTAAATAAAATGCCTGTCCATATTACATGCTGTACAGGAAAATGCCCCAATGTTTATAATTCAGCAAAAGTGCAATAAATTCAACCCCTAGAAGAGTACAAGAGTACAAAGAAGATACAAAGAAAGTCAAGACAGTATTAAATGACTTCATGGAGAGTGGTTTCAATTTTAGAGCAAATACTTACTGTAAGAATTCTGGAGATCCTTTCATTGCAGTMTAGAATTTTTTCTCTCAGATTTAACGGATTGTTGAAGACATTAAATGAATTGTTGAATATGTTAGTCCTTTTGGTTCTGAATTCCAGCTCTGTATGTATTTACTGGAAATACTGGCAAAGATACATCTAAAGTAGATTTGCTGCTCTTCTGGAGTTATTTCAACATGGGGTTTTTAATCTGTAATAAATAGTGGCTTATTATATCTGACCATCGAAAAGTGTAGCCCTTCCAGAATTTCTTCTCTCAAAAGCAATCAGTGAAAAATGCTTTTTTTTCAAAATAGCTGTCAAATTTAGCTTTAGTAATCTGTCTCACTGTGAAAAGCTTTATTAGTAAGAACTCCCTCCATGCATCTTCTGTTCAGTGCTCTTCTGAGCGCCTCCATCTTTGCAGAAYTGTCTGAGTTCCACAGRAAGCAGTTAAAATACTAAATAATCRTSCTTTCTCAGATACAGCACTTGAGAGCATCTTCATTGGGAGAAATGCCTCTGGGTGTTCTAAAAGCATTACAGTCCTTAACAGCAACTTTTGCAAGTGTTACATAGGATTTATTTAAATCCTCAACAGTCAAATGTTGTGGTGTCACAGTGGTTTCACTAGGTAATCTAGAAATCTCAGCTATTGCTTTGAATTTGCAAAATCATGTGGTCTAAGGTTTTTCACTGCAGAGATGTTCATGGCTTGTTTTTCCCTTGGAAAATACCTAGCAAATAGTGTGCATTTGTTGGTACTGATCTGCATAAGATGAAAGCCTCCAGCTGTTACTTGTAAACTTCAGAGAAGTTGAGCTTTAAAGCTCCTTTGAAAGTTCATTATTAATACTCATGTCTGTGTGCCAGTGTATCTTGAGTTTTTAAAAGCTTGCAAGTTTCATGACCAATAGAAATTTCTAAATAGCTTTACTCAGAACAATTGTACTACAAGCCATGAACAACCAGAAATACACYTGGAACTGTTTTTCTCTCTGTTTTTTATGGACTTAGGTCTCTCCCTCCTGGKAGGTATTTCTGGTTCATTATAATTATTAGTGGAAATAAAAGCAACTATGTCAGATAGGTGGCTTGAGTAAATGTCCATGACTTTCATTGACGGGTTAGGTGACAGATTTCTGGGGCAGCAGGAGTTGAGGAAATAAGTATTTTAGACATACACACGCATAAGAGCTCTTTGCCCAAAACTGCAGTGGTGCARTATGACAGAAACCAGAGAGGCTGCAGTCTGGGATCTACAAAACGGGGATTCGGCGTAAGGAGTAGAGCAAGTTAGTGGAGTCAAAGAATGATCAGATAAATGAGGGAGTACAGGAGCTTTTCTGTCCTGATAAATCCATATCTCTATCATCTGAGTATCTTCAAACAAAGTGTGCATGTGACCCCTCTAAGTATTCTCTATAAATTCCATTCCATACATTTTTAGTATTTAATGGGAACATTCCTGTGGCTTATTCCCAAAGACAGTGACTGCTCAACCCTGATGTTTTATRAAAAAGCACTGAGTGTTAACTACCTAGTAGGAACTAGTAATAACTKATCACTGGTTTATTTTTCATTTTACTACTTGAAAAACTTTCTTAATAATTTTTTCTTAATTTCTTTTTTTTTAAGTATAAGCTTCTGCATATGCAGTGATTTATGTCGTTTAGTTGSTAGCAGTGAAGTATAAGCCTTCTATGAGTATTTTAATTTCTATGGAATAAATCCCTTCTTCAACAGTTAAAACACCTGTAAATTGATTTATTGCTAGAAGTTTTATACTAATGCTGAAAAAGTGCCTAGTTTAATTGGGAAGAAACCCTTTATTTTAGGGAATGAACACTACTCTCTGAGCTCACTTGTTCTTGCAGCACACCATTTTTATTGTCCACCTGACTCTGTTTCTCTTCRCAGGTCAAAGTTGCAATCCTAAAATACATAGAAACTCTTGCGCAACAGATGGATCCAGGAGATTTTGTAAATTCAAGTGAAACTAGGTTAGCAGTGTCTCGAATCATCACTTGGACAACAGAACCTAAAAGCTCAGATGTTAGGAAGGTAAGTTTGTTAATGTGTCCTTAGAATTGCAAAACATTTCAAGTAATTAAGACTATTTAAGTAAAAATTTTAAATTAACAAATCTTGAAACTCTCCATTATGTTTGTGRTTTTGTCTCCATTATGTATCGTTCTTTATTGCAAGTACTGTCTAGTACTAAAATCTCTTTAAGGGCTATTTTTTGTGCAGTTTTAATGCTACTTCAGAGACCACCCTCTGTGATACTAAATAGCACATTCGCTACAAGAATGAGTGGTAAATTTGGTAGCAAACTAAATCTAATCTCTGTTGGATTTTCTGGAATCCTTTATTTTTAACAAAAGGTAGTTTGATARCTGTTGTACCTTGGACAAAGAAAATTTGTGCTTTGATATCGTAATATCAAAGGCTTGTTCTTGTAATGCAGCAATTCCAGTGCAAACGTCCCTTTTCCACATAACGTTGTGAAAATTTATATTTGTGAGCTACACAGATATACCACAGATACTAAATAAACATAAGAGATTTACTAATGCAGTACATTTCTTTGGAAGGGGTTTCTAAACAGTACTTCAATTTATAGAAAGAAAAAAATCTTTTAATTTTATTTGCAGTTCAGTGGAACAGAGTTTTGTTGTTCTGATGATTACTGGCCATTCTGTCATAGCTACCCTTTTCAGCATGTTAACACTAAATAAATGCATTAACTTTTGTGCTTCCTCAGTGCAAGTGTCTTTGACACCAGAGAACTAACTCCTCTCTGTGTTCTTTGCTATTTTTTTTTATTATTTTTGCAGTTAGAAAAGCTACAACAATTCATTTCTTTAGATTTGTTTTGCTGTTTTCAATTAAGTTTGAGTCTCAGCAGCTTCATCTTTTCTGTAAAGAGCAATTCCTTTGTTTAGGAAGGATGTAGGAGAGAATAGTAAGGGCTGTCTCACAAATTGTAATGTGAAGAAAACACAAGAAGTGTTTTAGAAGTAAAAACAAGAAGTAATTTATATGACTTCCTGATATCTAGAATGTTTGTAATTTGTAATATGTAATAAAAAACACCAGAGAATTTATATTAGAGGTAGTTCTTTGGTGTTTCATTTCTTGTGTAACTTCATGAGTGTGAGAAAACAGTAATAGATTATATCCAGTGGACTTTCCTTGCCTGGGTATCATGTTCTRGTAACATATAAAAGATCATAAAACAGAAAGAGAATTGAAGCAGCATTATCTTCTCAATCAGTGAAGTTTTATTACTAAGACACGTGGCAAGCTGTCTTATCTGATAGTTCGTATCTCTAATAAGCATTTTTATGTCAATAAGTAACTGAATCGTGGAAAGAATTACCAGTGAGTTTAATCAACTGGAACACCTTATTTATGTAAGTTTTTTCATCTTATTTTTTCTTTCCATGACACAGTTGTTAGACAACTAACTGCAAAAATCCTTTAACTTTTGAAAATAAAATTTGACCAGTAAGAAATCAAAAGAGTTATAGTATAAAATGTTAAATTCTCTTAACAGTCTTCTCAACCAAAAAATCACAGGATTTTTTATTTAGTTGGTTTAATAAGCATAAGTTTAATGCTTTGGTCATTTAGTATGATTTCTTGAAATTAAAAGCTTTTTCCAAGTAATTTCTGTGTAATTTCTGGGTTTGTTTTTTTTTCTCTAGTAAAAACAGTTCCAGTACTAAGTATTATGAAAAATCCTAGTTTATTAGTCTGAAATTGGTCACTTTTAGTGTAGTTCAGTGACATAGGATTTCTTTCTGGAAGATAAGTTCTGTTTCAGAATTTAGATTTCTTCTAAGATTACAATGTTTCTGGAAAGAGTTTGAATCTATTCTTAGAGTTTTTCTAAGAAGAAAGCAAAACCCAATAAATAGTTCTCATCCTTACTACAGTCTTCTTAAGATGATTTCTGTGTGACTGAATTTAAATYTCAGGAGAGACCTTATGCTGGAGAGAATAAAAACTTCCAAATGCTCTAAAATGTGGGATTTCTTTGGCAAGGAAGAAAAAGAATATTGATAATTGCATAGTTGGAAACCTGCAAGTCAGGTTTGATACTTTAGGCAGAGCTTCATTTTGGGCAGACTTGATGGTATCAGTTTTTATCCTGATACGATCATGGATTGCCTATTGTGTTCCTTTATTAGCAGCTTAAATAATCACAGTATTAAGGAGTGGAGATTGGGTAACYGGACAAAAAAATGAAAGTGGTGATTCCCAAACCTTTGCTCAGCTGCTGGATTTGTCTTGATTTTGCTCTAAGYCAGTTTTGATTGAAAAGACTGACCCTTAAAAATAACAAGGACAAGAGAAACATCAAAGATTGCAGAGGACGTTCAGAGTGATCAGTTGAAGGGAAGGCTATCAGAGGGAGAAGGAAATAAAAGTTAAAGAAAACAACCAGTCATGAGTATGCRAAGACAATTTGTGGCAATCTGACATGCTAGAATTTATGTCGTTAAACTTAATACTGACATGTGTGCAGGTATGTGTGCTCATACCTTGGCTTTCCACTGTTAATTAAAAAGTGCTACAGTTCATTGCTCTGGAAGCAAAARGAGGAAAATAAATGTCTAAAAGAATTTTCTAAACTACTTGCTTGGAGTATGTTGGTGGTTAAGCAAGCTGCCTGTCATTCTGTCTAGCATGAAGCACTGGTTCTCTCCAGTGTRTGGCAGACCTTGATGGTGAGCTGTATAAACTACACATAGTTAATCGTACAATCACAGTCTTGTACTGCAAAGAAGCTGTTAATCCTGGCAAACTTCCTCCAGCTCTCCTTCGCACTTGTTAGTTTAGTTACTATTTTGACAGGTTTGTTACACTATCCAGTGCATCTTCSTCAGACTGCAAACGTTACTTACGTCATTCAATCAACATTGCTGTAGTAGAGAGAATCCAACTATTGCATAACTGTGTTGCTTTGTCAGTAGAGAGTGCTGATTTTTTTTTCAAGTTAAAAAAACCCCAACTTATGTAGTAAAGCATGCTGTAGGATGAACTGATTAAATTGAGAGTATGGACAGTGACATCCAGTACAAACTACTTGACAGCTTTCATCTTCAGAATATGTAGTCAGCTAGATTTCATTGCCCATTGTGTTTGCCTACCTTTTAGAAAGGTTAAAGGAAGCAGAGGCAAGGTTAGTTAACTAACTTGGCTGTAGGGTAAGTTGTAAGGAGTATCAGGTGCTGTGATCACTACCATCTCATTCCAAATTAGGCTGTCTTGTTTGGTGTGCTTTAATTTCTGCAGTGCTAACTGTTCCTTTTCAAGCAAGTATTTTCATTATCATCTGTAATTACCACTTGCAGAAGTCAATAGAAGGGATCATATGCTTGCTCCTGCCTGGTGTGTTTAGTTTCTCTCTAAATGTTTTCAACTTCCCAAACCCTTTAAAAGCCACTTTACAAACTCCTTTTTTTTTTTTTTTTTTTTTCTGAGTAAGGATCTGGGGCTAGGGGAGTTGAATGCGAGATTGCTGGTTACAATGATTGTTGCGTGCCTGAAATTATCAAAATCAGAACTTCCAGCTTACCAGCAAATAAGAATTGCTTTTGCTCACATCTGTTAACATTGTTCAAGCTTGATGAAGATATGTCACATTTTGTGATTGCCACTCATTGTAGCATCTCTTGCTGATAAAATTACTTTGAAACTGTAATTAATATCTTCAGTTTGTGTTTTTTCTTGTAGGCTGCACAGTCAGTGCTGATTTCCCTTTTTGAACTCAACACTCCAGAGTTTACAATGCTATTGGGTGCTTTACCAAAAACATTTCAGGATGGAGCCACAAAGCTTCTCCATAATCATCTCCGGAATACAGGCAACAGTGGTCAGGTATCCAGACTTCTGTTACTTCTCTTTCTGAAGTTACTGTGTAGAAACATATATTAATAGCTCTGTATGGAATGCTTTTATTTTTTTTCCCTCTAGAGTTACAGTTTCTAAATCTATGTTGCTTGCAAGTGGCTTAACAGGCTTGAATGTGTTTAAGAGTAGTTTATCTTGTACTTCGTAATTTCAGAGTTACACWGGATTGAATTTACTAGTAATGGGTTAGGCAATCCAGAAATTTACTTAAAGCTCTTCAAATGTTTCTGGGCACCAAAAAAATAAATATAATAGTAAGTTAAAAGGGAAGCTTGTAGTTCTRCTGGAGTATCTCTTCTCACCTCTCCTCCTCCAGGGATCGATGGGAAGTCCTTTAACAAGACCTACTCCACGCTCCCCAGCAAGTTGGTCAAGCCCTCTCACTTCCCCAACCAACACATCACAGAACACGTTGTCACCAAGGTAATGTAGGCTGGGTACAATTCTGCATCTAAGAAGTTGCAAACCCAACAATAAAAGCATGGAGAAAATTTTGCACAAAATGACAGATGCACAAAAATAATCCCCCATCCACCACAGAATGACAGTGAACTGCTTAGCCTCCATGAGGGATCTGACAAAGCTGGCCTGAGGTGGGAAAGGGCTGTGCATCTTGGAATGCAAATGGATTAGGCATGAGGAGGAACCAAAGTGTGCTTCTCTAAGTGTGTGGGATGGGGGGACAATCRGAGTATGAAAGAGAGAAAACTGAGATAAAGACAGTTTAATGGATAAAGCAAAAGCTGTGTGTGCAAGCGACAGAAAACAAGGAATTCACCACTTCCAGWGGAGGGCCAGGTGTCCAGCTGTCCCCACGAGAGCAGGGCCCCATCACTTGTAACAGTGACTTGGAAAGGCAAACATCRTAACTCCAAATGTCCTTCCCTTTCCTCCTTCTTCCCTYAGTGACATATGCTTAGATCATGATGCCATATGGTATGGAATATCGCTTTGGTTWGTGGGGTCAGCTGTCCCAGCTGTGTCCCCTTCCAAMTCCTTGTGCACCYCCAGTCCACTCACCTCTGGGGCTGTGAGGARCAGAAAAGACCTTGGCTTAGTGTAAGCACTGCTCAGCTGTTATTTAAATACCCCGTGTTATCAGCTGTGTTTCCAGCACAAATCCAAAGCATATCATAATCCCATACCAGCTACTGTGAAGAAAGTTGYATCTATCCCAGCCAAAACCAGCACACTGGGTCATCAAACCAGATTTAGTATTGGGGGACTAAAGAAATAATAGTTTATAAATGTTTTTTATAGTACGGATGTTGTGAGCAAAGTGGACTTCGTAATTTTGCTTTTACCAGTCAGCTTGCTGTTGAGTTTTATCAGGGCTTCTTAMTTCAGGACTCTTTTCAGAATGGGAGGATGGTGTAAAAATTCCAGTTGTTTAACATTCAGCAGAATAAAACAGAGCAAAAGARGTTTGTTTCTTCAGGCAGATGCTGTTACTTGATGCAGCTTTTCCCTTAGCTCTTTAGTACTCTCTATGCCAGTGGCAGTACACTTACCAAGGCATACCATAACACAGTTTTATATTATGAAGAGACAATATGTTTCAAGAAAAGTAATAATTTTAGTAATATTTCTTGAGTCTCTGTASTTGCCTGCTAATGTGATTTAAAAATACAGAATCACAAAATAAATCCATCTTAATTCTTACGTTCTCCTTGGCCCACAGTGCATTTGACTATGACACTGAAAATATGAATTCTGAAGATATTTATAGCTCTCTTCGTGGAGTCACGGAAGCCATTCAGAATTTCAGTTTTCGTAGTCAGGAAGATATGAATGAGCCTGTGAAACGAGATGCTAAAAAAGATGATGGCGATTCGGTGAGTACTTCAACTCAGTGTGTCGTGGTATCAGCAAACGAAGACAGTGTCTGATTGATTACAGATGAGAAAGCATCTGTTCCAGGAGGTTTATATTCTTCTGAAATTGGACATTTTTCCTGAATTACTTAAGAGTAATTTAGCAATATTTAGAGTATTTAGAAAAATATGTTCCTTGAACCACATTTTGAAAATGTAGGTGTTAATTTTAAGTAGCGCTGCCTGTTTGTTTAACATGTTAGCAGTTTATAAAAACCAGTGATCTTGCAAAACAGTTGCAATTAAATTTTTGAGACGTTTGCACCCGGATATATATTTTTTAAGTGTTTTATTTTCTTTTATTTTGTACAAAACCTGTGGGCTCTTAAGTACTACATGCAGTATTTAAGAATTCTGTTTCTATGGAACTTTGGCTTTAGGATTTRTTGAACTTAGCACATATGTACATGCTTAAACACATTTTTAATTACTTATCTTACAAGCATCAGGCTTGTAAGATAAAATACAACTGTTACTTGTTTATGATTTTTTTGATGATGCAGACTTTGTCTTTTTTTGTTCTTTTAAAGAAAGCAAAGTTTAGGGAACTAAGACTTCTTATTTGAAGGCTAGTTTAAAAATTTTAAGCATTCTGCAATTTGCAAGTTTTTGCTATGTAARTGAATTAGTGATGTAGTTAACTGAAAGATGTGTTTATTTCATATGCTCATGTGATGCTTCCTCTCCTGCAGATTTGCAGTGCTTCTGGAATAGTTGACATGCGAGCAGGAAGTGGTGTGAGCGACACAGGTCGGACAGCTCTGGATAACAAAACATCATTACTCAACACGATGCCTCCCCACTCCTCACCACGCTCACGGGATTACAACCCATACAACTATTCTGACGGTATCAGTCCATTTAATAAATCTGCTTTGAAAGAAGCCATGTTTGATGATGATGCAGAGCAGTTTCCTGATGGTAAGATTCAGGTTACATTCTGTGCTAGAAGAAAAACGATGAGATGTTCTATCTTCAAGTTCAGTTTCTCMGTCTATTATTAGGAACATATATATTACTTCTTTGAGAAGTTTTTACAAATACTGTATTTTGAATTAGTTTATTTGTTAGTCATCTCTTTAAGTTACATMKTTGGATTACCTGGTATTTGTAGAGACTAAGGGTAAAAATTAAGGAAATGCTGAACTATGTTGTATACTTCTGGTATTGCCAGTATAAATTKACTTATCAGATTGTTTTAAGATTGAAATTTAAAGGGGTAGGGCAGAGAGAAGATTTACAGCAAGGAAGTAAAAKTGGATCAAACCAGTTTGGGAATTGGGTGAAAGATTAAGTATTTTGTTAGTAATGTATTTTTATTTGAAACATTACATTGGCATTTTATATTGACTAAACATTCTTTTTAAACGAAACAAAACAAACAGGCTTTTTACCAGGAAGGTGGTTCATCTAACCCGTTTAAATCTAGGGATGTGGGCTGCTGTTCTGTAGGCTTCTAGGGCCTCTTTGTAATATATCTCAGTATATCTTCGGGTAATTTTTTATATCTTTATGTTGGGAAGGTTCCAAAGTACCACTACTGTCATTATTTTAATGAATAGTCAGTGGTTCTCATAATCAGTATTCATTGTTGTTCAGCTACAGATTTAAGTTTTTAAGTAAACACTTTTCTTAAGAGCAGGRGACAGCTTCTGCCCATTTTGCTTTTGTCATCGTGCAAAGATGTGTTACAGAAACAGTTAAAAACGAAGTTATTTTTTGACATGATGTTTTATTCAGCTATTCTGTAAGTTGCTTTAAGTTTGCATTTAGTCAAAAACAAATCCAAGTGTGGTGCATTTCTCTTTTTTTTTTTCCTACATATCATAAAGAAGCATATAGGGTAGCCAATTATTATCTTCTGAAAAAGACTGAGGGGAAAGCAGATTTTTACAAATCATGTCATGTACATATTAATAATTAAACAGCTTTGCCATCCCCATACAGAGCCAGTTTACATTAAAGATTTTGTGTTAAGGGATTTTGTCAAACATGGGAGAAGCCTCCTTCTGTCTTCTGACAACCTTTTTTTGGCTATTCCATTAAACCAGATGCAGTCAGTGCTGTGCCAGCATGATCCACTCATGACTAGCTGGAATGAAGCATCCTGTCCCATATTAGTTTGTCCTGGTTGGAAGAGTAGTGCAATACATTATTTAGGTCTGCTCTTTAGCRGATCTTAATGAACTGCTTGCTTTCATTCCTGTGTTGTTCACCCTTAGTATTTAGTTATATCATGTACAATCTTTCATTTGTGTGTTACTTTTAGAATTTCATCTGAGATAACTTAAAAGTCTTCATTAGAAAGGCTACACTTGGAAAAATACTTTGTGCCTACAGGTCCCCTGTTGGGAGTTACACACTTACCCCATAAAGTGGAAGGGCTCCTTGGACTTTAGATTACAGTTTTCAGAAACTCCACAGAATTACTGCTTGTTAATGACACAGAATTATGTTAGTACTGGATTCTCAGCTATCCTGTCACATATTGCTGGAAGAAAGATGTGGAAATACAAGGGTAGATGGGAAAACTTTTGCTGCTCATATTCCTGTCAGCAGCACTGGGGCATGAACATCTATTCAGCAGAAGGTTTGTGTAGCACTTGAAAATTTTCAGTCGAGGAGATGTCACAGTGTGCYGCACATGACTCACATTTTGCCTCTCTTACAGTAAAAAGGTTTTCAGAGTAACAGCCTAAATCTTCCAACCACTTTGTTTTTTCCCAGAGGGAAATGCTCTTTATCTGATGCATAGGGGAACCTGGCTCACTAAATCATTTCCAGTCTCTTTAAAAGCAGTTCAGAGTCTCTATTTGAAAAACAGTGTTCTTCTCCAAAGAAGCTTATTTATTTCAGCTTACCTCCATGGATTGCACTTTCCAMACATCTTCCTTTTTACCTGCCAGTTTGTATGTGGGCCTAAGATTTCTGCTTCTGTGTCTTGCTTTCTGTTTGGCATGTTTTCTCTTTTAAACCATTCCTTTGATGTACATGGTAATTTTCACTTCTTTCCCTGTTTCTCCAGAATGTTTGCAATTAAACTGCAATTGCTCTGAAAGTGATGTCATCTACTGATTTTCTAAATTGCCTCAGCATTCCCTAGATAGTACTAATAAATGCATCCAACAGATCCGAGCARGGACATCGCTCATATCCTCCTGGATTAATAAAAAGCCATTTATAGTCCAGTCACCCGGCAAGTGATTGATCAAGTTTTGCACTTCGTTTGCTCTTTTGGCCATCATGTTTGCATAGCTTTTAAATTAAGATCCTGTGAGTGGYAGTAGGAAAGTCTTTCCTAAATTCAGGACATAACTGCATGTTTCCTTTTAACCCCTACACTGTTTATCTTGTCAAAAGAATATTATTTGATTAGTTWGAGAAGAGCAGTTCATCAAATATTTATCGCTAATGCATATTTTAATTCATTCAAATGAAGGAGTTGGATCTGCTCCTCTTCATTTGTATTTTGTTTCTTTTSTGAAAAAGAAATTTTGAAAGTAGACTTTAAACATGGCTTCTTTTATGCTTCTCCATTCTTATCTGGAGACTGTTTAGAAATGAAACACTGGGTGCTAAGTCATACAAAGGAATGGAAAATGCAAGCTGTAAAGGCACACCCTCTTGGTTATCTTTATGCTTATTTTTCAGCTATTTAGTCCATTACTGGAGATTCTTTCCTCATTCCTGCATGGACATGGCTACTATCTTCCCCTCTCTTTACCCCTTCCCTCCATATATTTAAGATGACACCACAATGAAAATACTTCATTTAAACAGATATGAGTAGTTTTGCTGATTAAGTGTCAATATGCATTCCCTGGAAAAGGATTTGCTATAGCTGTAATCTGTCGGTAAGAACAAAAGTAATAATTCTGGCAGTAAAAGTAATGATCTTGCTTCCATTAAAATGATTGTCCATTCTGCTCATCTGCTTTAAATAATAACTCACCTAATGCWATTTCAGTCTGCCCCTTAGTCAAACATTAATCATCTATTGATACTGAGGCAGCAGAAGTGTTAGCAGTTTGCTTTCAGGTGCTCCTGCTCCTGTTTATTCATGCAAAACAGAATGCAAATAGGAATGTGGCATTCAAAACCAGCATKATTTTTACAGTAACTGATGTGTGATACTAAGATATTTAATCCTGTGGTATTTAGCTTTTACTGTTTTTTTTGTACAAGTGCTTTATGCAGTATCTGTAAGTTACAGTGTTGAATATAGTAATACAAGATGTTGAATGGCTGTGGTTTCTCAGTATGTGATATAATTAATTTGTTACGAAGGATGTGTTTCATGTGTTAGTTAATACATGTAGGCATTTCAGGAAAGGTGCAATGCATTTGCATTTTATGACAGAACTTCCTAACGTTTTCCATAAAAAAAAATGTGTCTAASTTCTGTTAATTTATCCAGAAGTTTCAGTGAAAAAATGGAATCTATATGCTTTTCTTTCTTAAGGTCTAAATGGGTCTCGATGATGGAATAAAAGCTACCTTTATGGAAAAAGGAAAATACTCAAGTTTTCATTAAGGCCATATTTAAGTTGCTTGACTGTTTGCAGATAGCTCTGTTTGCAGTCCAGTGTTTACAAATGTAGGTTGTGTTACTAATGTGTTTTTCCATCATCACAGAATCCTATCTAATCGAAACTAAAATCCAGAGCCATCTCATAATGAATTGCTGGTGGGAATACATATGGGACTAGTAGATCTGGTTGCCTTTATTTCAGCTTTTTGTACCGAGAACCATTGTTGTACTTTCCCCATCCCACCATTTGTTTTAGCAGCCTGGCTATTCTTGTGGAATCATGGCTTACAAAGGTCTGAACAATTCTGTAATACTAACAGAGAAAAGAAAATTTTTCATCTTGAGTGGYAGGGACATATGGGAAAAATGGCATGTGGTGTTTAGATCAGATTTAAAAGGATGCACAGAATACTTAGTGGGTACTACAAACCTAAAAAYTCCTGCAGTAGAGTAGCCTGCAAGGGGCTTTTTGCAAAATCATTGTAGGRTTTTTTTGGTGATTGTAAACTTATTCAGCAGTGCTGGCTGCACTGAAAATGTAGTAGCCAAACTGCCATTTTGCAGGCAAACCAAAAAAGAATGCTAGAARGCGAGCAAGTCATATTGGAAAATACCTTCAGTTGTGCAACAGGCACTAATATTTATTTGCAATAATCAGAGAACTGTGTTTGTGCATTCCTGTTTGACAGAGCCCCCCATGGACCATTCAGATCTGGTTGCAGAGCTACTGAAAGAGTTATCAAACCATAATGAGAGAGTTGAGGAAAGAAAGGCTGCCCTGTACGAGCTCATGAAGTTAACTCAGGAAGAGTCTTTTGCTGTTTGGGATGAGCACTTCAAAACAATATTACTTCTACTGCTTGAAACGCTTGGAGACAAAGAGGTAAATTCAGGTTAATCCAGTTAAGAATGTTAACAAAGCACGACTTATTTTCAGTACCTTTGACATTTGTATGTATTGTAGMAAAGGCACAAATTCCAGGTAGTGGTGGAAAAATAAAAAATCGTGGAAATACAAAAGTGTCATGAAGTCTGACTGCTACGGTGGTGAAAAGGGCATCACTGATACTTACCATCTCCAGGATTCTGATTTTTGGATTCTGACACAGTAGATTGAATGAAGCGTTTTTTTCACTGGGATTCAAAGCATATCTGTTTCTGGCCCCTGAAGGAATCTAGAATATCTAAACGTCATGTGTGGCAAAGCATTAAAACATTTATTTCTAAAATACAGTAATGTAATTGTGAAGAGACTGAGTTCTGTGTAATTGTTCTCTATAAAAGTCATGTTTTTGAACTTACTGAGGATCAAAAAGGCATCAGTACTTGTGTTTGATTTTTAAAACAATTGTAAAAAAAAAAAGGTAAAAAACTTGATTGTATGATGATTTAATCAGCCCTTGTGATAGCAACTTAACTTCTGGGTAGCACAGATAAGTCAAAGTAGTTTTGCAGTGTGTTTATGATAGGCCACCTGAATTTTCTGCAAAAAGACGGATTAAAGAGATCTTTTTTCTACCTTTATTAGTTAACACTAGGTTCAGACTGTATATGTATGCAGAGCATAATCTGGTATTTTTTTGCATTTTTGAAGACTTTTCCAGCAGCTGAACAAATGTTAAAGCATATGTCTTGTTTAAAGATGCATAACTCATTTATTTTATTATTGAATYTTTAGCATGCAATTAGAGCTTTGGCACTGAAAGTCCTAAGAGAAATTCTAAGAAACCAGCCAGCAAGGTTTAAGAATTATGCAGAACTTACAATCATGAAGACACTAGAAGCTCATAAGGACCCTCATAAGGAGGTCAGTAMTCAGTTATTTTATTTGTGCAAGGTTACAACAGATTATTACAAAATRAAAGAGCWGTCCATAAAATGTGAAATTAGYYAGTTCTTACTGAGGAASTAATTTGTTTAATAACAAGCATAATATTATACGTTTAATAACAGGGATGTTACTATTTAACATGGGTATGCAAGAAAACATGCCCTGCAGTTCTTAAAGCTCTTGAATGGTTAATACCATCCCTTAAAACAACTGCCTTGTGTGCCATCCCAGAGGACAGAGTAACCAACAGTGTGTCACCATAGCTCTTCAAGGAATAACTTCATGGCACTTTTTCCTTTTTTGACATCTTAAGCCGAATAGTGGTATCCTTGAGATCTAAAACAAGCATTTGGATTTCATTAAGGTTTATGGTTGAGAGATGAGACTGTTCATGACAAGGAATTGACAACCTGTTCCATTCTGCATTGGAGAGCGTGGCTTTGAATGGTGTTGGTGGAAAATACACAGAAATGTATCAATGGGAGAGGTGCTTGTGCCAGGAATGGTGAGGGGATTCAGAAGGAGAAGGGCAAATGGAACCTTGCTCGGAGTTATTTGCAATGCCTGCATACACAATAAAGGATAATGCATGTAAATGTAGGAAACAGAAATGCARTAACCACCCCACTATTCAACTTCTGACATCGATGTTACTGATGCTATGGAAAGAATCCAGGTTTATTACTAAATGAGTACATCTTCCTGATGCAAGGGCACTTYGTGGAATTTACTGTGGAGTTTAAGGCTTTGAAGTTGGCTGTGATTTCTCCCATCCCATGAATTCATCACTCATTTAATAGTTGTTTTCTCTTTTCCCTGTGCTTTCTGAATTTGTTTCATACACTGTATTTATTACAGTGTCATTTCCCCATMGTTCCCTCTCTATTCCTGTGCTTTTTCTCTCTCATGGTTTTGTGTGTTATGACTGAGCAAATAGAGGGGACAAGGGTGGAGAGGAAGTTCAGGATGTTTTTGTACATTACTGGGGTATAACCACTCATTCTGTACATTTGTTTCTCTTGTTAGATGGCAGGTGCCACCACAGTGCTGATATGAAGATCAGATGCTAATTTTCTCTGTTGTGCCCATGTTGTGTTTTGAGCTGTACCTGTTATTTCTACCTGATTACTCTTGTTCTGCTTGTTCTGTGTGTTCTTCAGGCTCTCTTGTTTCTTTCAAAATTACAGGGGAAGAAGCTAGATTGGCTTCTATAATTACTAATCTAGGCATGACTTTGAAATGGATGTGAAAACATGTTTTATTCGTGATCACTTACCTAACAAGCAATAACAATRACAATACAAGAAATTACAGGACTCAAAGGGTGGTGATATTTCAAGATCTAGTTGGAGGGTATTGCAGAATAAAGGAGTTTCAGATGCTGTTAAACAAGCAGGTTTGAAAAATTGATATGTGTATTGCCAAGGCATAGTAGCTACAGAATATTGGGAAGAGTTATGTTTTTAAGAAATTATGTTCAGCCGTTGGAATCAATTGACTTTTTCATATTTCTGTAATATTGTAGAACTCTTGATAGGAAATTTTTATGCTCAAGACCATTGCTGCCAGAAAACAGACCATGCTGCCAGCAAACAGACCACAGTGTAACAGTCTATGATAAATCATTTTTCTGTGTCATTTTCTTTCAATAGGTGGTGAGATCTGCTGAAGAAGCTGCTTCCATGCTGGCCACTTCCATTAGCCCAGATCAGTGCATTAAAGTTCTCTGTCCAATTATCCAAACAGCAGATTACCCCATTAATCTGGCTGCAATCAAAATGCAGACAAAAGTTATAGAAAGAGTATCTAAAGAAACCCTTACTCAGCTTTTACCAGAGATTGTGCCAGGTCTAATACAGGTAAGGAGAGAAGAAAGAAGAAAACGGGGGGAAAAAAGACCAAAACAGGATAACAAAAAGGAAGTTTTACAATATATGAATTGCAAAGACTTTTAAAAAATATCACTTGGTTCTCATGAAGGATTTCACTTGTCTGATGCTTGCTGCCTTGACCCAAAATACCGTAGATAATGAGWACAATGTCTTTGATTAACAGGTGGCTAAATTATTACCCTGATTAGGACTCAAAAGAAATCTCAGTAGGATATGAAGTACTGGTTATAGATGAGCTTGGTAGATACTTTTAGTTATAAGATTGTATTTTGTTGTTTGTACCTTTTTCCAAGTTGCATAATTTGGTTTGATATTGTCCRTGTTGTATTTGTGTGTAATTGTACAGTTTTATTGGTTGAGGTTTGTGGGAAGCAAGAGGAAAGAAGCAGTTTTATAAAGCTGAATAAAATTAGAAGGCKATCAGATGTTTCTCTTCCTTTATCTTTAAAACTGATTTTTTTTTACCACCTTGTCAAAGAGCCAAAACACATCAATTTCCTTCTGATGGATAAACACTTTTGGGAGCTGGCAGCTGCCTTTAATGGGTGTGATCCAGTCTTGCATCTGWAGGAAAATAGAGTCAGAGAAGGGGCCCTCTGGGAAAGGAGTGTGAGAGAGACAGCCAGGTCTGAGGTGGTAGAAAAATGGCAGAAGAAAAAGAAAATCATTAAAGAATGAGTTGGGAGTTAACAAAAGAATCTCAAGCTGTTAAGAGAGTTCTTTCAGAGTCAGGAAGGTCTAAATTGTGAGTGGTGTTCTGCTTTAAGTAAACACCTGTATAATCTAGAACAGTTCTTTTATGTGCTTGYCTGTTGCATGGCAGCAGCTCTGTTTTCAGTGTAACTTATGAACAGGATTGTGTGGGTTTTAAGTTCAGCYTGGAAAATGATTATCAGTGGTGATTAATAAGCAGCCTGCTTTTTAACTGCATGCTCTGTGTTTGTGTGTTTGTGTTTTTGTTGGAATGCTCCGTTGGGCTACACKGGTATTAATTTACCATAGACTTCAATGCATTTCTTACAGTAAATAAGTAAATMGTTTTCTGAGGCTTTTAATCATTAACTGATAAGGTATTGATGTTAATTTTATTGCTTTCTAGGGTTATGATAATTCAGAGAGCAGCGTTCGTAAGGCATGTGTTTTCTGCCTTGTAGCCATTCATGCAGTAATTGGTGATGAACTAAAACCACATCTCAGTCAACTCACTGGCAGTAAAGTAAGTAAAAGATACCATTTAAAGAAATCTTGGCTCATAATTGCATCTATGCATTTGCRTTTTGGATGTCATTGCCAGAAGGTTTCAATAAAGTATATGTTTAGAGGATAATATCAGTCATATTAATACAACTTCGCCATAAAATATTCAAAACTTAAAGAGTCAACATATCTTTATTTATGCAAGTTTACARATTTTAGCAGTAAGGTAATTACTRAMCTATGTTCCTTACTGCTTTTTAATRCTGTATTCAGCAGGCTTTTCCTATTGGTGTTTCTTGGCTTATTTTCATGCAAGTTTTGATTGGAAAACAAGGAACATAGTATGTCCACATTACATGCAGCACTTTCATTTATTATTCTACCTTGTTATTTGCTTTCACCAGTTTTTGCAGTACCTCTGATTTAAAATAATAATAACCAGTCTGTGATCCTTTTTGTTTCAGGATATTTATGACTTTATTGACATCTTTTTCATGCAGTTTTTTGCATGTAAACAGCTATATGTTAATTGTGAATCTCTTTGTCYTTGGGAATAAAACAGGACAATTAATTTTGTGTGTCTCTGAATAAGACAGTTCTAYCTTTAAAATAGTYTCTGTCAGTGATTGTATTTTAAGTRACTCTAGATATTGGAAGCTTTAGTAAGTACCGGCATCAGCAACTGACTAGAGAATTAAACCTCAACATTAACTTAAAAGAAAAAAAGTCCGAACCACTACCATATYTAGAAAAGCATTGTAATTTGAGGAAAATATTCCATTCACCTTAATCCAGCTGTGTATCATCCTCTTCTTTACATCCTTGGAGAAGCTTGAGCAGTTTTCCTTGTGACAGATTTTACTTGTGTTTGATGTTTTCATTGGCATGTRTGTTCCTTTTGAATCAATTGTGTAAAATGCAATTTTGCTTTTTTGGGGAAAAAAAAAAGGATTAATGTCTATCTTGTACCATTCCTGCAGTCAATCTGTACAGTTTGCAAATACTAAACAGTGTTTATTTCTGACTTAAATTTGCAGATGAAATTATTGAACCTYTACATTAAACGTGCGCAAACAGGCTCTGGAGCAGGGGACACAGCAGCAGATATATCTGGACAAAGCTAATGAAGCTGACAAGAGTTAACCAGGTCTCTTAAAGCAAGGGCAAGGCCCTCTTCRGTGAAAGGAAAATCCTTACATACAACTTCTGGAACTTTTTTCTTGTTTTGTTTTTCCTCCCCCCTCTTTTGTTATTTTTTTTTTGTTTGGGGTTTTGTTTTCTTTCTTTAACCAATGGCTGTCCTCAGCCTGCATGAGACTGTYGCAATAGAATTATTCCAAATCTAAGGAAAAACAGTATTAACATCAGTTGATCAAAGCAGAATAAAATTTTAAAATAATCTTACCCATCAGTTACCCTGTTCATAATCCTCTGTGTCTTCCCATTAACTTTTGCCAGTGTTACTGTATTAAAAAAACGATTTTTTTAATGCTAATTAAAAAGGTATGCTTTAAGCTTCAGAAGTTAAAATACAGATTCTGTTGCTTTTCTCCAGCTGCAGATAACATTACTTTATTATTGCTGTTTTGTTTGAGTATCATGTCCTTCGCTAGAAACAAGAAGTGATGTGAAACAAGGCTGAACTAGTCTGAACTGCAGTGAGACTCATTCACTGTGTTGATGGTTCATCATCTTATTTACRGCTTGTTTGGGATATTCTGGAGATTGAGAAATATGCCTATAAAAAGAAAGCTGGATTGATCCAGTTCTGTCACAGTGATATTGTTCATTGGTTGTATGTTTGTTGCATAAATAAGAATTTAGTGTGCGCAGTGGAGGATTGGTACAACCAGTACCTCTTAATGTGGAAGACAGCCCTGCCAGGGCATCATTGCCGACCTGGTGATAGTGTGGCAGCCTGCTGGTGAGCAGCAGAGTTCATGGTCATTTGATGGATGTGAACCATCCTTGTCACCTTKCGTTCTTCAAGCAGGATGCTTCAGAATGGAGTGCTCTGCCCAAGCATGCTCAGTATGTATTTATCTTTATCACTAGAATGTTTCCTCTCAACCTAATTGCTGGAACAAGTAGTCTTGTATTGTAACTCACATGGGATCTTATGACAACAGTGCAGAAAACTATTTATTCCTTACCTTCTGAAAAGCACCAAGATTTTCTGCATTGAATTTAAATGGGGGGAGGGGGGAATAGTCACAAATGCTATGGATCTCGCCACCTTTTCATTTAAAGAAAAATATATATTTTGGATGAGTAGGAAAAGCTGCACCAAATTATTTGCATGGTTTTMTTGAATAGCATCCTCAAGACCCATCTGGATTAAGGTGTGGAMATGTTTCAAGGGTTTGTTTTTCCATTTTTGAGAAAGAGTTAGTATATTGTGAATAATGGTTCTTTGTATTTATGAAGTTGATAATGGAAAGAGAACAAAGATAAGTAAATGTGTCCCTAAATGTTGTCTTTTTCTTTTTTCTTTTCCTTTTTTTTTTCCTTTTTTTTCCTTTTTTTAAAATATAAGCAGCAAGCTAATTAAGTGAGAAATGGCATGAAACAGTGCCCTTCCCAGGAATAGTGGAACTTTTTTTCCTGACTTTTTTTTCCCTTTGACTGTGATATTGTCTAGTTGTAGGAAGTGTATCCTGATAAGAGAGAAAATAGTGGTGCCAAGGATGATGATCTATGCTAGGCTAAAATTCTCTCTACCTCTTCAGGGTGACTAATTTTTGACTAAGCTGCTGCATCTAGCACCAGTAGAAGAACTATCTACAGAAAAATCTTTATTTTTTTTTTCCAGATTATCACTTCATATGTATTCAAAACTCTATTCTTCAACATTGCAGCCAAATATCATAAGAAACTACTTACACACTTTACCTGCTAGGAACCCTGAAAAACAAAACTGAATAAAAAATTAAGTCAGATGCTTGTAGTTAACATGAAAGGTTGTTTTTACTTTAGTTTGAAGTGAATGCGATAGAAGGAGCTAAGATGTGGTTATTAAAGAAGCAATGCCATTGCAGAGATTTATCTGGAGGAAAAGTTGTAGAATTATATGTAAAGAATTAAAACCAAGACTGTCATAACTCGTCGCTAGCCCTTTTTAGCAGCTACATCAAGAAAATAGTATCTCCTCCTTCTTTCCTTTGTTACGTGTAACATCTTTGTTGTTTTCTACTGTTTAATTACATTGTGTATTTATAGTTCTATGCTTACCATTGTGCATATACTGGCAATAAAATGTACATAACATTACTTAAAAGATTAGCAATGTATACATTCTGGTTTTTCTGTTTTATTTGATCACATGCTATAAGAAAAATTATAAATGTGATTCATACAACATTGATTTAAAAAATTTTTATCTTAATCTTCATGTTCTGTGTGTCCAAATGATGTTTCTTTATATAGTCTTGTTGCTAAATCTGACTTGGCATWTGAGAACATGCTGTGAATATGAGTATGCAAGACGAATTTTTAAAAAATTGAATAGAATCTTTATGAACACAGTTTCCTTCATCTAGGCAGATTTCCTGTTTATTATTTCATTTATTTGTACATTATACATCGTTTACATTTTATTTTTTTAATATTTAAAAAATATTTTTCAGTCTAAAGTCTTGTAGTTTTTACATTATAATTATACAATTATACAAAAAGTCACTTAAAAAAATTGCACAAATTCTAAGCTTAATAGCCCTGTATGTTACTCCTGCATTTTGTATAGGTAATATTTCTTTTCAGAGAATCATTGCAAGATGACTGTTACTTGTCATCTTTTTGAAGATGCTATTTCATACTGAAAATATAAGTTATTGAAACATACAGTATATATTCCTGATGAAACCTAGTTTTTTTATGTGTAAACAAAAGATATGTTTTTTATCCCCTRTATGACTGAAAAATAGGTAGAGGGGAGGAAGATATTTACACGAAGTTTGTTCATCAGTTTTGCTTTTAAGCAGTCTCTAAGTGTTTTAAGCAAAGATATCCCATGTATTAAAAATCTCAATGCAATATATTTAAATGAATATTTTACTTATGATATGACTAGTTCTGTTTCCAGCAGAGATGGGGTTGCTATCTTTGTAAACAAATAGAATCTATTTATATTATGTGAAGCCATCAGAATGTAGGAATTTGGAATGAAAATTATTTCCACAGCAGCCAATTATCAGATTCACTGCATTGCTTTTTGCCTTCATTTCCTATATTATAAGTAGATATTAGCTCAGTTAAATTCAAGCAATGATTAGTCATGCCTTATGTTCCTGCTGGAGGTGATTTCTCTAATGGATTAGCATAAATATCTTGCAAAAATTAGGACAGTTATAAGTTACTGTTCTTTCAGAAAGGGTTTCTACATGTTCCTTCTAATATCCTGTGAAGATAGGTCATTGCAGTAATTTGAATACTGAAATGTAATTCTTAAAGGTTGGGTTTGAGCTTAAAAAAAAGAGGAAGGAGAAGGAAAGCTACATRCAGAATCAGGATGGGAAATGGATATTGTGGATGTCTCAGACTTGGATGTCATTTGCTTTAAAGTATTTTGAGTARCACATTATGTTCAGCTGAAGTCTTAGCAAGGAAGTTGGGATAATAAATGTAAATTGAAAGGAGAGCTGATCATGTAAATTTTCCTGAGTTGGCTTGCTTGTTTGTTTTTGAAGATAAAGGTTGGAACAGATCGAGTTGTGTTTATTATTTGTGGTCTGAGTCACAGAGCAAAAAGARCAAACATCTGTATCCTGAAACACTCAAATGTTCTTATGAGTTTCTATGCGTGTTTAAGCATTTAAGTCAATTCACAAACATACCCATGAAAAAAGTCTATTGAGAATGCAGGCTCAAGCTGCTCACAGTTAAAATTTCCAGCAAAGGAATTCAAATGCTGAATGTGACATTGTCCCTTTGAAAACAAGCATAAAAGAGAAGATAATTTTGAGGAATAAATCTGTTGAATTACACTGCGGTTACTCCCTATAGTACATGAGTGAGAATTGTTCCTGGCTGTGGTAACTTCCACTGTGTTAGGTTGGGACTTAGMAAACACAAGAGAACACAATAAACAGAAATGTGATGGGGATGAATTAGCAGTTTGGAACTGGGGGATTATCTGGAGAACAAAAACTGTTGTTTTCTCCCAATTACAACAGTAAACTGATCAGTTCTGCMATTGCACTCCACTTCCAGGTAAGATAAAAGTCAATATTCATATTATGTTCACTGAAGAAAACATCTTAAAATCTCCCCCCTACATTTTGTTTTTGAGTTTTCCAGCTCATTAAAAACATGTACTTTAAAGATTTGCTTCATAATTTGTGTTTTCTTCTTTTTTGTTAAAACACAGAAGATTTTCAGAAATGTGGGAAGTTTGAGAAACTGATTCTGTTGGTCTAGCAAAAAATCAAACTTCACTTGCTCTTTTTCTGTATTGTACTTACATTTCTATGTTTAAGTATACTTTAGGAGCTCAGAGTTTCCAACCTGCTTGGATTATCCYAGTTAAAGAAGTTTCATTATTTGTTAATAGGACTTTTAATAATGTATTTACAAAGAATTTTGCAAGCAGTGTTGAATACTGTATGATTTCTGTTGAATATAAAAATTCTGTCACTTTTCATATATTTTAGGTAGATGTAAATGATCCTAGTGGAGATACTTTGAGGGAGTAAAATTGGAAAAAATTATGGATAGTGAAACATGGAAAACATCCCTTTAGTGGAAAAAGGAACATACTTGCATGCAAATGTTTCATATCTGCTTACATTGACATCAGACAGGAGATAGAAAGGTAATAAAACTTGATCTTGGGCATCAGAGTTTTACAAGTTTTCTTTTTCAGTGTCTTCTTTCCTAGCTCATGATATTGTCCACCAGTGCTCATCTTTGGACCTCTGTAAACACATATTACTACCAGTACTGGAGATGGTTCTGCTAAATGTATGTCAGGATAAATTCAAAAGCAGTGCCTGTCTGTCCAAGGAAGACCTGTAGATTTAAATTATGCAGTAGACATTCTCAAAAGTTATCTGGACTGGTTTAGTTATTCCCTCACCATCTATTCATCTCAGCCTGTAGCAGAGCCAGCAGAATACCTGGTTGGAGCTCCCCATCTCTACTCCAGACAAATCAGATTGGGGAACAATCTCGGACTGGTCCTCCAACAGCACCCAGGGCTCACAAACTTCTGCCAGCAAATGAATAAATGTCTGTCCTGGGCTTTTGAGAGTCTGCCTGTAGCAGGGGGAGGAAATACAAGAAAACACACTGTTTCTTAGCATTATRTGTTTAGTCTGAGCAGGTATAGCTAATGTCGAGTTACCTGGGAAGATGAGGAAGCTGTTGATTTCAGCTTGGATAAGCAGCTCAGGAGCAAGCCTGTAGGGGAATGGATGTGTGTTGCATTTAAAATTGCAGATCAGCATATTTTAAAAGTAATTATATGCTRGACTGAAATAATACATTTGAAATGTAACTAACGGTGTGCAACTGCAAAATCCGGAACAATTGTCATTTCTGGCCTGTTACTTTGTGTCCTTTCAGCATGAGTTAAACTGATGCAGATGAAACTTTTACACCTTAGTAAATGTCATTATAGATGGATTCATTTTAAACAATTTCTGAGCTGTTTGATACAGCTTTTGATCTTGCAGATGACAATTGTGGCCATGTTGGCCARCTAATCAATTGAAATATTTTTCCAAGACAAAACTACCTGCTTTCCCTAAGGCGTTTTCATGCATCAGTATTTGTATAGTCTGTATCTGCCCTAGATAAGAATTCTAAATTGGATGTTGCCTGACTATTCAGTAAGTGCCAGCTTAAACTTTTTAAAACCTTACTTGAAGAGCTGGTATCATCAGACACTACTGTTTCTCAGAAATCTATTAATTAGCCACTGCTTCTTGAGTGAAGATTTTGTCGTGTTATGACGTGGAAAATGCAGGGTTGTCAAAAATATGAGGAGAAAGACATGATTATAAGATATATGCTTAATTTAACCCCTTGTAAATTGCAGCTATTGTTCTTAAAAATCCTAAAGCCCCTGTGCAGCTTGTAATGTTTTTAGGAAGGGGATTTTCTTGCAATACCCAATGTCTTGTTTTCTGCTTTGAGAATTAAGATCCTGATGTTGGAGGATTTTGTCTACGAAGCCATGCCAACCTAATGATAGAAAATGTTAGACCTTGGCAAGGTACCAAAGCTGAGCAGTAGGTAGTGAGAGGAATATGATGTGGAGGAATAAACTACAGACCAGGAACACCTTGCAGTGGAGACTTTCTTAAAAGGGACAAGACCCCATGAGGAAAGGAGCATATCCTGCTGCATTCTTTAGAAGCAGCCAAATCTATGGGGTGTGAGTTTAGTGGGGTTTTTTGGGGGGGATTTTTTTGTTGTTGTTTAGTTTTTTTGTTAGGTGGTGGGTTTTTGTTTGGGGGGGGGGGGGGGGTTGGGTTTTTTTGGGGGAACCTTATTATTGGAAGCAATTTATATTTCTCCTTTCCATATGAAGTTACTTCTCTGAGTGCCTCACTCATCAAGGAGACACTGAAGCAAGTCCAAGCACAGGGTCTGCTCCATATCTGATGTATTTCATCAGAAGGAGCTGTTGAAGCATTTAGCATGCTCAGCACTGTTACACATCCAGCAGAGTTCTGGTCAGATACCCTATGATGTGTTGACTTCTACTGRAACTTAGGAGTCTACTAAAAGTGTTCATTGTGGGTTTTCCCATTTCCCCCTTACTTTTGTTGGCAGGCATGCTTCTCAAGAGTTCTGTATCACAGAAGAAGGACTGGTGAATACAGCAGTCCTTATAGTGTTTCAGCATTCATCAGGCACAAAAAAAAAAAAACAACAAAAAACCCACATCCACAAAAAAAAAAAAACAACAAAAAACCCACATCCAAGAATCCAGATTAAAAGTGGCAGGTGGACATGAAAAGCGTGTGGGGACATTACTGTTCATCTGTTGCTGCCCTCCACAGACACAGTTCATTGCCATGCTGAGGCTGGCTGTCAGCAGTGACCCTGTACTTTGGCCACCCTCAGATGACCAGACACAGCAAAAGGACTGGGCTGGGTYAGCCTTTAGCATGTCAGGAGATGTGTGGAGAACTGCAGGTCAGTGCAGCGATGGATCACATGTGGTTACTCMTGCTTGTGGTTGTTACCCAGCACTATTGAAGTTCGCTGCAGTAGCAGTGAATGCAGTCCCACTAACAAGGTGTATAGGAGAGACAGATTGTATACTCAAAAATAGAGAGAGGGGTTTGAAATGTGTGTCAGCATCTTTCACATAGATATACCATRGATTCATAGCCCATCCAAGCCAGGAGTGTCATCTAGACGTGAATAACTCACTGTTACATGGTGATGTAAGTGAACAGGGTTGCTGGAACCTGGTTTGATAGCAGTTTTCATTCCAAAGTCACCCTGCATCAGGCAGCAACTGCTGTACAACCAAAAAGTAAAAAGACCAAATGGCATGCATCAAAATAACAATACTTCACTAAACTCTGTTTTAGAGATGAAGTATGTAGGGATTTCTTCTGCATAAATGTAAAACTTGTTATTTTAAATGAAAACTAATATTTTCAACACAACTAAAAATCATCACTGGACAGCAAAAACTTCCATTAAATAAAATATTCAGATTAGATACTGAATTCACAGTGTTTTATATTGTACCTGATAAAGCTTTTCCATGTGTCTGCAGACAATTTTCAGTTGTTCAAAGCAAAAGGGCAGAGATGTTATTCGGTCATATATAACCAGTCATGCTAACAGTATTTAAGGTCATTTGTTGTAGTTCTCAGAAGAGCAGTGAGAAAAATTATACGAGGARTCTGATCACTGCAAAAAAGATTAGCAAGTTGAGTGATGCCTTAGGAGACCTCATAATTTTGAATGCAGCTCATGRAAAAAAAATCCAATTAAATTATCAGGTACCATATGCTAAAGTACTTAACTTCAGTGCGTATCCACCCATTTGCAAAACAGGAGCCTCCCCACCTTAAATTTCAGGTTGGACTTTGCATGCCATACACAAGTCTTAGAGCAAGACATGTTTTAAATAAATAATGTTTTGTTGTTTGTGTATACAGTGTTGCTTTGCCAAGATCTCTGTACTTACTGGGCAGATCATAAAGCAAGGAAAAAAATAGCCCCTTAACAATAAACAGTACAAGGTAAAAAACTCACCTTATTTGTCCCCAAACTTGAAGGATCATGTAACCACATATCTTTATGTCTAGAGGTTAGTCAAGGGCAGCAGGTGTGGGTGTGGGGAATATACGGTGTTTCACAAGGCTAAATACCAGAATTACACATAACTTGGGAATTTCATCCTGATTTTAAAAACTGAGTTATGGTGTACTTGAAGCTGTACCCATATACTGCTTGCAACAGAGATTAGTCAAATCACAAGACTGAATAGGACAAAGAAAAGAAACACTGAATTATTACTTTGGTTTGAATAACAGCATTTTTTTCTACATGTTGTACTATATTCCATACAAGGGACTCAAAGCATCTATGACTGATAAGCCTCTTGTCAACCCTTGGAAGGAAAAAAAACCAGGCAAAATTTCCTCTTTCACAATTCTTTTGCATAGAAGTCCACAAGATTTGGTTGTGCTTTGCTTTTATACCATCAGGAGCAGTGGTCACAGCGGGATAGGGTGGTTTGTAGCAGCAGCTGTTGTGGTTCAACTCCATCAAGTATGAAATGGTTTGCATACCATGAGGGGCACCTGTAAYCCAGGCCTAGGGACTTGTGCCTTTTATAAGAAGCAGGTACTTAGATCAGAAGAGCTGCCATTATTTCACCCTCCCTACAAACACCCCGCTTCCTCCAGCTACTAGTTTTTAGATATTGTCAGTAATTTATTTGTCTGCATAAGGGTAGCATTTGAAGAATCAAATGAAGGTAAGAGGCTGAAGGGACACATTTGCTGTGGTGCTTCCCTGTTTTATTACAACCTGCTACTGTGGTCAAGAGAGTCAAAGCTCTGGTAGCAGCTGGGCAAGCTAATGACAGAGGACTGAAATCAGAAATCTAAAGCTCTCACTATCCACATTACCGTGTGAACCCAGACCAGTAGCCAAATCTGCAGCTGCTTGCCTGGGCTCCCCTGGGGTGGTTATTTTCAGTGACAGTAAATTGTCTGTCTTGGTATTAAGAACAAATCTGCAGCCCTGATATATGGTGTTTGTGTTACTTAAAAATAACAAAATTAATTCTGAAAGGGCTAGGAACCAAGTCTGCTGTGTTAAAGATAAAAAATTGGTGTCTTAATTGTTTTTGCTCCTAAGTTCTC